>NC_052532.1:152635226-152817726 GCF_016699485.2 Gallus gallus | reverse complement strand
GACCAAGTTTAGAAAATTCATACAAGAAACTCATTTTCATGCTCTGTATGCAGTCCAGCACTTCTACCACATTCTTTCAGGCCTGAAAACATGTTGCACCTGTCTAGCTAAATCCTATTTCATTTGTAGTCATGTATGTTTGATCAGTAAACTTGTAAAATGCCTCCATAATAATTTTCCACTAAGTTTTGTGCAAATGTAAATTACTACAGTGTGTAAAGATATAAAGAATGATGTGTTTTCTCTACTGATCTCAGCATCTGATACGAGAATATATTGCATTAAAGAACACTGTTGAAAGATTTTTCTTTTTACCTTCATCATTAATTAAACGAAGTTTTGAATCAGTCATTTTGAAATAACCCACCCATTCTCCTTAAACAATCTGGAAATAGAAAGGTATAAAACAAAGATAGCAGTCAAATATTAGCAGATTTGTAGTGGACATTTGCCCACTTTCAATAATGACCTGATTCAGAAAAACACATATGTATCTATATATCTCCTTAGAATATATACAGTAGTAAGACTCAAGACTGAGATTTTAAAACCTGGATGAATTAGAAGAGGAAATAAGTCTGTAAAAGATGGTGGAAGCGAAAAAAACTACCACCACCAACAAAACGAGTTGACAGAGATAAGTTCATAATGACCTGAATCAGACACAAGGTGATACCGACTTGCTGACCTTTATTCAATCCAGATTTCACACCATTTTCTGAGTAAGCCTGAAACTTCACAGGAACAATTTACGGAGCACCCCAGTAGGTCTCTGAACTTGTTAAAATATTAAGAAAGACACAGCTGTTAAAAGAGCAGTTCTTAAATCAGCTCCCAGGTGAAATATGAAAGAAGAACTCCTAAGGGTTCAAAGTAACACTTTTTCATTGGAAGCTGATGTTGCTCAGTTCATTTAGAAAATACTGTAAACTACTTTAGTACAAAAATTTAGTAAAGGAATCTTCCATTAAAAGAAGAAATTTGACTGCACTGCAAATAAAGTGATGTTTATATAATTCTGAAATGATCTTTGAAAGATTCAATACCCTTTTGCTGTGGTTCACTGTAAGCAGCATATTTATCTTGCCATTTTTAATAACATGAAAATGTCATAATTAAGTCATTACATTGTGGGAAATGTGCTTACACTGTACACAAATTCTCAATTAGATCTTAAACTATTGCTGAGTATTTTTGTCTTAAACAAAAGCTTTTGCACTAAAACATAACCCCAAGTGGTAGTTGTCACTATGCATTAAATTTAGTCTGCGACCAAATTCTATCAGGCTGAAGTGTAGCTAAAGAATTTGTTCAATTGCAAACAAATATCCCTGTGTTCATTTATGTCTGACCAATTTTGTCTAAAGATACATAACAAACACACCTGCAATTCAAGGTCCATGCTGTTTTTCCTGTTTACAGTTTTGGTGGTTCAAATTTTCTTCAGAATGTTAAATGTTGGCTTGTTGTTGTTGCAGTTTTATTATTATCATTTATTTATTTATTTATTTTTACCTTCATAGCAAGTTATTCAAGAACAGGTTTAATAGATTTCCTCATAAGTTCCTCTGTTTCTTGCTTTGTTGTCATCATTTTTATTTTCAAAAATGTGGTTAACTTTATTCCCTCAGTCTCAGAGCCAGGAGAACAGGTGAGCTGCACTAGTACTTCTTCCTCTGCTGAGTCTGTAATTTCAGGGAGCTTGGCTGTCAGTTACACTTTTTATGGCAGTTTTGAGGTCAGAGGTGAATAAAGTCAGACCTTCAAGAGCTGCATGTAGAAGAATTGCCCATGAGACCTCTTCAGTTGGGAAGCAGTGTGCATGATGAGGACGGTGGCCTACTGATGTGTTGTATTAACCACAGACTGGCCACCAAGCACAGCACACCTGCAACAATTGAAAATAACAGTGATTCATATGAAATACTGTAGCAAATACAGAGGGATGCATTTTATCAGTCTTGGTTGAAATTAAATATTTTAATTTAGATATGTATAGCATGTATAGTGTACATATAAATATTTCCAGACAGACTTGGTAGTTTGGATTTTGTAGAAGTTTCTTATTTGCTTTAACTGCCTGAAAAAAAAGGAGCTTTCAAGATGAAAATATCTGACTTTCTAATGAGATGGAAGTTATGATTTTTATTCATCTCTAGTAACAAATTATTTACTGACAACAATTGAAAGGAACTTTGGAAGTAGCAGAATAAAGCTGACTGAGATAAAGGAGGGATGAAAGCTGAGGAAATGAGGAAGATGAATGTCACGGAGTTATCTAGATCAATCTAGATAAATCTATGCCCGTGACAGGGAGGCAGTAGACCCGTGGGCCCCCTGGCTCCCCAAAATGGGAAGGGAAAAGAGAAAGGAGTAGGGGAACAGAAGCTGGGCTAAGAATGGGAAAAAGAATGGAGCAGCGGCAACGATCTAAGGAGGAAAACTTATTTTACTAACTATGGTATCAGAATGCAAGATAACACAGTATAATACAATCTAATTGAAAGTAAGAGTAATAAAGCAAATAAAATCAGAGAGAGAAGGTTTCCGAAACTGAAAGGCCTACTTGAATGAAGGCACAAGGTTTGAAAGCACACCCACCCCTCTGCGTGTCTACCAGAGAGAGAGAGTGCGCTGAAAAAAACAGATCCCGTGACTTCCATGAGGTATCTTCCTTCTCTGACCGTGAGGTCCTCTGGGATATGTAATTCTTTGTCTCTTTTGAGAAGCAAGTGTCTGGAAGGTTATCAATCCACGGAACTAGAGTATTAACTCTTTAAGTACCTGTGCTGTGCATGATGTTATGATGTGGAATACCAATAGCAAAATTACAAAACCATGACAATGAAGGAAGTATCTATCCCCTCATGTTAGTATCTTTTTTCCAGGAAAGTTAATAATGAGTCTTAAATTTAAGATGCATTCAGGCAGACTTAAGATACGTTATATTTTTTCCATATAATTTTTAGGAGAACATTCTTTGTGCAACATCACATGACATTGTAATGAATAAACAAAATAAAGGAACATATCAGAGATTATTTTAAGACAGTTTGTATCCTCACTCTAACCCCTTTTTTACTCCTCCATTTAAATTGTTCTGGTATCTTGGACTTTCTGTATGTTTGGAATAATACTTAGGGTAATTTTGTTTACTTATATTGAGAGGAAAAAAAATCACAAACTGTTTTTGTAACTTGAGTGAAGAATCATCTAGAGTTTCTTGCTGTTTGAGCTTTCGTACCATTTAAAAAAATCAAGAGAACAAAATTTGTCTTGAAATTTTGATATACACCTCACAGTAAACGGGCTACAGCTCATAAGGTAAGCCTGAGTGAATGCTTTATCTTCTGGAAGAAATCCATGTGGATAAAGTGCCTAGATAAGAGAGGATGGAATAGCATACAGTAGAAATAGGTTCTTATGTTTTTTGTAAATGGCATTCTTTTGTTCATTGTGTAAAATATTCTAACAGAAATGTTTGGTGTACATATTAATTGGTGGGATTTAGGAGCACCAGATACAAAGCCCACACACATCACCTCTGATTGGCTCACAAATAAAGTTTAATGGAGTATAACAAAATAATATAATGCTTTATTTCTGGGTCATATGAAGAACATCTGGATAAGTCTCGATTGGGAATTTGTGTAGTGTAATAACAGACCTGCCTCTGTGGAGTGTTATCCCAATAGGTAGCACATTAGAAAATCAGTTTGTTGTACAAGAGAAACAGGATAGGGTCCCATTCCCATTTTTAACTTTGCAGCAAAGTTTGTTTGCTGTATTAGTCAGAAGAGAGCCAGTTGGCTTTTGGGCAAGGAAGCCCTTATTAGCTGAAAGTAGAATGTTCTGTCAACCTTGAACAGTTTATCCAACAAAAAAACGTTATTTCTTCCTACAAAATTTCCTGGCTCACAGTGATGAAAACCCCTCTTCTGTTAAATCCTACCGCTGGCTAAAATCAGGAAAATGCATAAGTTTGTACTAAAGGCAGCCCTTTTCGTAATAGTATGTCATGACTGAGTTTAAGCACATGCTTAAAGCAATATATATTCACTGATTTCACAGAAACAAACACACACTTCAAATTAAGCATTTGTTTAAGCACTGTCTTTCAGAGACAGGATTGGAGCAATGACAGTCATAATTAGATTAAGTTGAACACAGCTATCTTATTCAGATTCCTTTGTTACTTCATCTCTCTGATTACCAGTACTCCTAAAAAGTACTGCAGCTCTTTATCAGTATGATCTGTATTTCACACATGTATAAAGCTTCGTGTCAGTCTTGGTAATCCCTTTCACAGTCCCTGACATAGTTCACTCGTGAAAGTCGGAAATAAACAGAAATTTGGTTAGTACAGGAAGCTTAGGAAATGTTTGCATGGTCTGCAATTGTGGTCATCTGTATCCAGCCAGAAGGGAACCTCTAATTTTCTAGTTTATGTAATTGAATTTTTGACTGCTGCATAGTGAATATTTTATTATTATTATTATTATTATTATTATTATTATTATTATTACAGAGAGAGAGAACTAAACTCTAATTATAACATATGTAGGCTGTAGTATTTAAATAAGCAAATAGTGGTCTATTCTAAACATTTCCTCTTATGGAAAGAAAAAACTTTAGGAAAGACTCATCTGTTTTACAAAGAAATTACTTCCTATAATCAAAATTTCTTTGCTACTTAGCCAAGGAATTTGAGTCTAGTGGGCATACTAATGATTTTAAAAGACAACCAGATGCATGTTCCATTTAAAACTTTATTTCTCTCCCTTTCTCTCTCTTCTTTGGTAATTTTACCATATGTTCTTTTCAAGTGAACTGTTAATGACTAACAAGCATCTAAGAAACTGAGAAGCAATAGGTAGTCCTGAATTGGAACACTGCCATGGAAAAGAAGCAACCCAGGTACACTGTCTCCTCTTCAACCACACTTTGATGGACGTCAGTTAAAACAAAGGAGAAAGATAAGTTATTTGTGGTAACATCTATAAAATATTAAAATCACAGTGGGTACTTTCAAAGTGATGAAATACATTCTTCAAGGACTCTGCAAATGACTGTCAAGCACAGATACAGAAATATGCTAGAAGGAAGGAATAAGGATGGTCTGGGGATTAACTCTGTCTTGATTCCAACTATATACAATTAACTACACTCAAGCAATCGATTTAAATGAGATATGACATTTTACATCTAGTGTTAAAAATGAAGTAATAATTCCAAAACATTTTCCTTCTAAGAAAAACTAACTATTGTAACATGACTTAAAGGACAAATGGCTTTTTTTCCAGGCCATCTGCATTTATGTAGGGTGTTTCATTATGAACCGATTTTACAGCACCCATATCTACTTCCCTTAAACTGTGTGTAGGAGTTCTCTTTAGAATAAAAGAATTCTTACAAGCCCCTAAGGGTCACATCTATTGACCCCTCAGTCCTCTATCTGTTTTGTAGACAGGCTGTCAAGGAATGCTTTAGTTGCAGCAATAGCATGAAGCACAGAAGCAACCTCATTGTTGTTGGTTTAAGTGTGATTTAGAGGTTAGAATGGGACATACCACTAGTTATACTCTACTTCAAACTCAGTCAAGTTCAGTATGACGGTTTGTCACTGTCAATTCTTACTCAACTTAATTGGTAGGGAGATGCTGCAGGCAGTTTTCTTTCTCTCTCTGTGCATTCTGCTCTTCCTAGGAACACCCCATCCCAAGATTTCCTACTTACACTAATAGAGAATACCATTGGACTTTCTTGGTTTTATGCCAGAAGTATCTGGATATGTGGAGAAAGAAGGTGCCTTTTCAGTCACCCTCTCTCTTCTCTTGGATTTTCAAAGCTTTATATCCAAGCTGACTTTGAAGAAGCCAGGGATGTTCTTCCCAGTATGATGTAATAAGGGCTGATTGTATTTGTCACGTGCATAAAGTCATGCACTGGCTCTGCCACAAAGGCTGTAGGAAACAGAGGAACATGTTCAGAGCTGGCTAGCATACAATTATCTGGTCCTGACTTCCAGTAGGAAAATTCTTATCAAAATAACTTGAATTATAGAATCTAAAATATCACAGTATTTCATTTTCAGTACCCTCAGACAGTGCATTTTCTTCTTGTAAATACAGTGAACGCATTTGTGTGTTTATGTGCAGTAATATAATGTCTCCTGCACTTCACATCGGGACTTATTTAAAGCCCTTTGAAACAATAGGAGTATTTGTATTGCAGTAATTGGTCTGTGAATTAGACCTCTGAAAAATAATAGTGAGAGTTCTGTTCTGTGTTTCATTTTAGACAATTGTCCAAAACCAAAAATGTTTATCTGGAGCCTGACTTCTTGTGATTTCCAGAAATCTAGAAATTCTGAAGTCCAGGGATATGTTCTATGATTTTGTATTCATTCAATTTTCATTCTTCCTGGGCTCGCCTTCTTATAGCAATTCTGATTACAGATTATTAGACATGTAATTAATTTTATTCTGGGCTTAATGGCAAAATTCTCAGGTAGTTGATAAGCCTGACCCTGTGGAAATGTCTATTAAATCTTTTGAATAATTTAATGAAAGAAACAGGACCATTTGTATCCTCAAGCTAATTTACCTGCTATTACAGGCAACAAAGTTTCTACTATTTATTGATCAGGGAGCAAAGGAAATAGGTAAATGCATAAAATGAAAGCAGAAAATAAATAAGTAATTATTAATGATATAGGAATGGAAAATGACATGATTTAATCTAGAGAACTACTGCAATAATCAGTTAATCTTAAAGAGGAAATAAAAGTAAAATCATCAGGAAGCTATACGAAGTGTGATTTGATTTCTCTAAAATACATAAGCATCTAAGCTGCTGCAAAGTAAGTGCCTATGTATTTGCTTATTTTTCCAACAGTGTGCAGGCAGAGTAGGGCAATTAATAGAATCATAGTATCACAGAATGGTTTGGGTTCAAAGGGACCTTAAAGAGACCATTTAGTTCCAAACCCACTGCTATAGGCATGGCTGCCACTCAGTAGATCAGGCTGACCAGGAGCCCATACAATCTGGCCTTGAAAGCCTCCAGGGATGGGATGTTGACAACTTTTCTGGGCAGCCTGTTCCAGTACCTTACCATTCTCATAGTGAAAAATTTCTTCCAAATATCTATTCTAAATCTACCCTCTTTTTCTGTGAAAGACTTGTCCTATCACCACACTCACTTAAAAAATGCCCATCTCCAGCTTTCTTGCAGGTTTATCTGCCATAGGCAGAATGCTAAAGTGAATATGGTTACATAAGACATGGACTCAGATCAGATGACTGCCAGGAAAGTTTGCTCCCTGATTGCAGTAGAAAAGCCCATTCCACATAAGAAGAGCAGTTGGTGAGAAAATCTAAATTTACATAATGCATGCTTGTATTCCCTGTCTACTTCACCTACGTGCTTAGAAGCATGTACCTGTGATTAAAAAAAAAAAAAAAAAGAAACTGGCAAAATTGAGATTTCATTTCCATTTAAAACTGACATCTTAGCATTTGGTGTCCCAAACTGTGACTGGCCTTAGGTTGAGTAATCTTGGTGAACTCCATAAAGAAAACAGAAAGCAACTGTATGGGTTTAATCTACTACAGTTGGAGGTATTTTATTTGAGTAGAGTGCTTGTCTCTTTTCTTAAGAAAATAGATCTAAAACAAAAAATCTATGTCAAAGGGATAACTTTCAAACTTACAAAAGGGCCCTATCAGGAGGTATGATTTTGTCCTCTTATGCCTCTAACGAAGGTCTCCATCTTTATGACTGTGCTTATTCTGGTGACAGTGATTACTGATGAGACTCCAGCAACATTATATGCTTTATATGAAATCTATTTTTTTTTTCCCTTACAGTCTGTTAAAATTTCTCTGTTTTTCTTGGGCTGTTATAAACTAAGTTACATTCTTTGGCTCTGCATACCTGTTGAGCATGTCACTAGCATCCTGAAAGAAAAAAAAAAAAGAGAAATAAGAAAAAAAAGCTGCTACTTCATCTTTGAAGTGGCCAGGGGAAGTAGTTAATTCCCCCTGGGTAGGCACATTCCATCGCTTGTGACATGTGTAAAGGTTGCTGTTCAGAGCAGACTCCTTTCAGGACCCATTTCTTCTGGGCACTCACATTTCTAAACCCCTCAAGAGGGTCGTATTTGTGAAAAAAGAGTGGAAGCTCTGGTGTCCTAGTCTAAGATTATACGAGCATTTCTGTGAACAAACTTTGGATCAATCCAGAGTTGGAAGTGAACATGAAAAGTGGCAGTAACTCTTTTATAAGACTTTTTGTGATGCATCTGATTGACCCACATTACGGTGTATAATAGCATGAAAGAGTTAGTAATCAGTGCTAATGAATACATGTACCTACCTGATTCATATACTGGGCATTACCCCTTACTAATGCTTTTGTTTTGCATTCATTAAAATTCCCATCATGTCACAAAATGCTGAACATTTACTATAACAAAAACAAAAGCAAACAAAAAAATGAGACACATTTATTGCAAATTTCAGTCAAAAAAGATATAAATAAGGAAATCACATAGCACAGGCACATTGTCCCCATCTTACTCTACTTTAGTTCACTAATTAATGTTTTTAGAAAAGATATTTACAGTGAGACCTCAAGCAAATACTCAGAGCTTGTTGTACAATCCTTCTCTGTCCTCCTGTCTTCCCCTTCCCCCACCTGCAAAGGAGACGGCTTACTCATTTCTCTTTTCCTTTAGAGCCATGAAGGACTTAGAGAAATTCAGTCCTCATGGCTTAGATTTATATAAATCATTTCACAAATCTTCTTCCCAAACAAATTTCTTATAAAGCTAAAATTGATAATTGTTCATAGAATTTTAATAGAATGTAATGAAAATGGTTTAGAGAAATATAAGATGCTAGGAAAATCCTGTGTATGTAAGATTATCTGTCTATCTATCTATCTATCTGAGTAACAAAAAAGATTTTATTTGTTTGTTTGCTTGTTTGATTATTTTTTTTTTACATTTATTTATTACCATAATGTTACACTTGAAAAACTTATCTGGATATGAAGAGTTCCAGACTTCATTTCAGGAAAAACTGAAACTTCAATCTGAGAAGTTTCTAGTCTGAACTACCGTAACAATGTGCAACAATTATTTTTATTATTTTTAAAAAGAAATGTAAATTTGAACACTGTATTGTATTCTTTTAAATATGCTAAAATCTATTCCCTAATACATTAGAAAATAGTTAGATGATTAAGCATGTACCGCTAAAACATTCGCAGTTTGGGAGAGAAGTAACATAAGAACAAATGTTCTTTTAGTTCTGCTTCTAACATATAATGACTTGGAGATATACTATGATCGCTTTATTTGTATTAATGATTCAGTAAACATTCTTATAGGTGATCATATGGTGTATTTGAGTAGGGCAACATATTCACTGAGAATGAAAGGAGAAAAAGAGTCATTTCTGAGGAGGCACTTGCTAGGGTATTCCAAAAAGGACTGGGAAATGCAAACTAGACTTGCGCAGTGACAAGACAAAAAAGCTGTCCTACGTGTAAAACATTACTTCTGAGAATGCTCAAAAGCCTCTCTAGCCTTGACTGATGTGATTATTTGTGAGAATTCGGGAATATTGGAACCTGGAATATAAGGAGAATGAGTGGCCAGCTATGTTCAGGAAAATGACAGTACAGCCATAAATATCTCTGAAATCTCGAGTACCAGCTATAAAAATATATCTTTTCCTCACACTGAAAAGATAGGTTATTACTGTTAATAAATAAAAACCACAACCAAAAGCATATCCTACTTTTGCTTCTCAGTATTATCTTAGGATTAACACTTGTGTTGACATGTTGAGGGTAAGGCTAAACTCAGGAGAGCTCTCACTTCTATTTGCTCAGCTATCATGAGATTTGTTTGCTGAGATGAAATCTATCAGACTGAGACCTCCAGGGCAAAGAAATGATTAGTCTGAGGATTAGTCTGAGGATTCCTCATGGGTATAGATATAGGAGTCGTGCTGCTCACGCCTTCCAAGCTACAGTAGCAGAAAAATACGGGGATAAAGAGTTTTAAGGAGGATCACTTTCATGAATATGGGCTCCAAAACTGGGCCTACATGTCCCTTCAGAAAACTGGACCTTGATCCATGAGGTGGTTTCCCTTCAGGGCTACAGATCTGAGTTGCAATCATTCTGCTTGATGTACAGAAATTTCCACAGTTAATTAAGACCATCATGTTAGCCATGTAAAACTGGGATCTCCTCAATGACTTGCCTCTATGCAGGTTCTTAGCTCTATCAGGTATTGTCCCTCTTCCACTGGAACTTTTTCTGTATAGATTATTCTTTTTCAGTCAACACAACTAACTCTACTCAAATCTCTCTTTCCAGCCAGTTCACCACCTTTGAATACAATCTGTGCTTTTAAAAATTATGTTCCCTATAACCCCCTGATTAGCCCCCTGATTTGACAATGTATGCAGCTTTTGTAGCTAAGCAAGTCATGGTAGTAATTACAATTCAGCTTCAAACTTATTTGGCCGTGCAATGTTATTCCATCATTTGGCTGTGATTTTATGTTCCTATCATAGTGCTATGTTGCTTGCCACTCAACACAGTCCTTCAGATCACCCGTTTCATAGGTGAGGGAAGTCACATGCAATGTTTCCTTGTTTGCCCAAGGCCATGATAAGCTGGTACTAAGGGAGAAGAGAAGCCAGTCATTCTGATTCTTAGCACTGTGCTGCAAGCACTTATAAATATCGAAAGAAATCAGCTTGATGCTAGAAATGTAGTAAAAAATATTGTGAGAAGGGAAATGCATGAAAAATTTTTGATGGGTTTCCCAAAGCACAGAAGTCAAAAGTCCTAATGGAGTTCTAATGCCTGTTATTGAATTCAATCTAATTACAGATAAACACCTAGAATTATATTTCATTCAGTATGCTTTCTAGAAGTACAATTACTAGATTTTGCATGGTCTGTTCCATCTGAAGTGCAGACTGCTGTTATACCAAGGCTGCCCTTCAGCCTCTAGCATCATTCTGTACAATTTATTTTTGTTTGATCCTAAAAAAATATGGAAAGCAAACAGAAACCCCAAACCAAGAAACCCCCAAAACATTTTTTTTTTTCTGAAGAAGTGAAAAAATAGACTCCAGCTGATACTCACTAATTACTCTTGTTGAAAGTGAAGCTTTTTAAAGTGATTTTAAAAATTGGCTTTATTGAGGGGAAGTCCACCACATGCTGTCTGGGGAAGCCCAGATTTAGGCATGTGATAATTTGGAGCTCACTCAAATGATCTACTTCTCATCCTTATTTATTTCACTTCATGATATGACTCAACTCATTAAATATATAAGACTTAAATTAGGTCCAAGAGAAAGTGTTTCTATCCTGCCAAGTCATACTGGGATAGAGTTCTATTATCCATCAAACTTCTAAACAAGGATTTCCTCCTACTCAGTTCTGAGTAATAATTTGGAAGTGAGACGTTGGTATTCCCTCTGAATGACTGGGATGAACTTGTGGTTCAGTATGAATCATTTACAGTGTAGGTACATTAGGAGAGGGCAAATAGTGTTATAACTGATTTTCATTTTGCTGGTGAAGTGTGTATTTTCCATTTAGGTCACTTGCTTAATCAGCAACAATTCATACTTCCAGTGAATCACACCCTTGTCAAAAATGATCACAGGAAGAAGAGGCTGAGCAAGCATGGGCACTCGTTCTCCTCAGGGCAAATTGCCTTATATTAACCTTCAAAAGATGCCATTAAAAATAAAATTAGAGATCTTGTCATTTTCTTGTTCTTTGGCATGGAAGCTTTTGCACCTGCTATGTGAAGACAGCCACCAAGTTCCTACAGCTTTCAGCCTCCTCCAAGAAATGTTTTCACAGACCTTCACTGGAACTCTCTCATTTGCATCTCCTGGATTCCCTCTGCTTCCAGATGGAACACCATAAATTCCTGAGATCAATAATCTTAAAAAATGGTAGCCAAGAGATTCCCTTTCAAAATGAAATTGGCCAAATGAAACTAGCTAAGAGCTGGCTGACAGTCTTCTAAAGCACAATTTCCATAATAGAGTCTGAACTGACCTCTTTGGAAAATACCTTTGAAGGCTGCATTATAAATTCTCTAATTCCACCCATTCTGTGTTACAAGGTCCATAGAGCCAGAATCTGGGCCAAAAACTATACTCGTAAAATTCCCTTTAAGTAGTCTATCCAGTAACTATGAATTATAACAAAATGGGGTCTGGAAAGAAATCAATCACCATTGTCAAAGTCTAGGCATCTTTTCCATTATGATCATGCATATTTCACACATGAAATAGTTTAAAGTAAAAAAATAATGATAGCAATTGGAATTGAGTCTATAATAAAGAGTCTAGATTAAGAGTTCATATGTTAGGAAGTTGTCGCAGAGTTAAAAAAAAATAGAATTAAAACAAACACCAAAACCAACAGCAATAAAAAAAACCTGATAACTCATATTTAGAGGACTACATATACATATATACATATACATCTATATATGCATATAAATATTCCCTGCTATTTACCATTAGAGCTGCTGAGACTCATGTATATTTTTTTAAGTGAAATAGATCACCTTTGAAGGATTTATGTATATGCTCCACTGACTTTATCAGAACTCAGATCTTTACTTGGCTTCATAATGATTAGTTCATCTCTTCCTCACCAGAACTAGATGCCCAAAATCTAAGTAAAACTTCATCTTATTCTGTCACACTAGATGATGGACTTCAGTACTTCCTGTGTTTTATTTCACATGCTGAACATTAGCAGTGAGAGAAACAGTATTAGTAGCAGTCAGAAGAGATTTACATATTAGAAGGAAGTTGATATAAAATCAGTAATAGTAGGATAGAAAGAAACTAGAGAAAGAAGAATATATATTGGTATTGTTCTAGGTCAAAGAAGGAAAAACTTGCTAGAGAAGTCACTGGGCCTGGGAGACTTGGTGCTAAAACATTAGGTCTTCAGAGATCTGCCCTGGGAGCTCGCATTGTTCTAGCTTGGCAAAACGACTATCAGGAAGGGGTTTTACTGCTTAGTTCCTCTCCTGTACAGAGAAGATAATGTTATCTTTACCTTCTTTGTTTGTTGTCATCTAGAGCAGAGTCAAATTCTCATCAGCCAAGTACAGAGCTGAATGTACTATGGCCCAGATTCAGCAAAGGAAACCAGCTCTTTCTAGCAAAATTCTGGCAATAGAGTAACACGTATTTCCTCATTCAGAGCCCAATTCTGCAAGACAGGTAAGGACTGTTTGTTTTTGCCTTTGCCTACTACCAAGAACTGGTATTTCTTAGTATCTCACAAGTTATATCTTGTACCCCCTTCATGGAACACTGTTCTGGGTGAATGTGATTTTATCAAATACACAATCTTGACATGTTCATATTATGAACATGCAAGAATATGTCTCACTAGCACTTCTGTGCTCTTTCTGCTGAATCACTTGAAACTGGTGACCTCTGTACACCAACAAAATGTCAGGAAAGTTAGGCAGAAAACTTCAGTTAATTGTAGCACCTCTTATTCATGGGAATCTTTTGGGCAAAAAGGGAAATATTTTTCTACTTTATCTGAATTTGCTCAAGAAGTGAATTGTGTCATTAGCAGAGTACCTGATCATGGCAAAACAAATTCTAAGCAATCCTTCATTCAGTGTCCTCTGCTTCAGCAAAGCTTTGGAATTTGGTTGACCAAAGGAAGCATTTGGGAGGTATTCCAGCCAGACTGTATTAGCCAACTCACCACAAGAACTTCCTATTTTGGCTGAATCCCTTCAATCAATTGGAGGCTGCTCTTTAAGATCAATAGGAGTGAGTTTAAGGATAGCTTTTTTGCCTTATGTTTGCGAAGTGGTTCTTGTACACTGGTTTCTCTTTCTTACATCAGAGCTATTCCTGTTTGCTTTAAGATTTTAGATCGTTGCTAAATTTATGAAGAGAAACAGAGTATGAAAGAGGAAAAAAACTTTTCTCCTGAAAGCCTAATGGCAAAATAATCAACATGAAACAGAACAAGGAAAGGTTTGTAAGTGATAAAAAAAATTATATAGTAAAGGATGATCTTCAAGCTAGACTGCATCTAAACAATAATGTTATGTGAAATCTAAAGTGGGCATATATAAAATATTAATAAATACTCTTGAACTGAAAATTGCAGAATTTACAATGTAAATGTTTAATATAAATACAATATAAAAATGTAGGGAAATAAAAAGTACTATTGGCTTTTATGCAGACCTTGAAAAGTTAGTTGATAAGGGGAAAACAACAGCCACTGCACAAAGATATTAGTGACTGATACAAATAAGCTGGTGAAAACTACCTCAGTAACTGAAATGGATTTGCATTCATGGCTTTCTAGAGGTGTAGGTAACTGAATGATTTCAGCTACTAGAAAATAATATTTGTATTAGGTAGCTTAATATTTGAACAGGGAAAAAATGAGTGCATGTTATTGGTATCAGATCACTGCATCTTATTTAGAAAATAGCTATGAATTTGTTGTTTTTCTCTCACAGAGAATCTCTCCTTTTTCAAATACGGAGAAAGCATAACAAATGTTTAATTGTTTTGTGTAGTCCATGATCTCTTAATCTCAAATTCAGTGCAGGTATATAACACTGCTTAGTGGGAGAAAACAGAGATTTGTTTGATTGAAATGAATGTTTGATCTCTAAAAGGACATTCAGCCTACCTGGAATACAGTAACTATCTTGTTGAGAAGTTACGCTTATTAGTACTAGTTAATTTGTGAGATCCTTGTGGTAGGAGCTTTTTATCTTTGCTTTCTCCTTAGGAAACTTACCATTCCTCAGATTTAATTATAAAACTAGAGAGAAAAACATTTTATCTTATTTACTGCCTTAGACTAGGTCACTGAGGAATAAAAAGTAAAATACTTCCTCCAGCATGGGCCAATGTTAGTTTAGAGTTGTGTTACGGATATTCAGCTGCTTAATGGATGTGACCCAAAGACCACCTGATTTTAGACACAACTAATTCCTGATAATACTTAGACACAAAATCTATAGGTGATGAAATACGGATATGACACTTCGTGTGAAAACACAGATTTCCCAAATCTAAGAAGGGCGAAAAGGAGAATCAACCTTATCTTCCTGTTTTCACTTTCACCAGGGCCCACACAGAAATCTATGGGGTATTGACTTGTATGGAAATATTTTGAGATGACAATATGAAAAATATCACATTATATCATGAATAATGGTAATTACTAAAAAAAAAAAGAAAAAGAATTTAATCTTAGAAGCAACAGTGATGAACAGTTTATACTCTTCCAGTAATTAAGGTTCCAATGTTGCAACAGTCTTCTACTTTTTACAGTAGATTACAGTAGATACAGATTAATTTTTACATTGCAAATGGACACAGATGAACAATTAAAATGTAAGAGTATTTGTGCAAGGTGCTAAGGTGTCAAGAAAGCACCTTGGTTTTTATCTTTTTGCTTTCTCTTTGACTCTCAGGTATGCTGATAGTCCTTTGCTTAGTGCAGAACAATGTAAAATGAAGCTTTAAAGGATATATGCAAATAATTTCATGAGAACATTACTTCTGAAGGGAGACCTAACTCATACAATAAAAAGCTCTTCTGTTCAGGTCCTATCCTAAAACACCCAAAACTGGTGGGACAAGAGCTGCATTCTGTCATTCTAAGGACATACTGGGAGTTTACCTAACATGGCTCTCACCATCCCCTTTTGATCCAGGCTAACCCCATGGCAGAGCTCTTTTGTTTCCCCTACCTTTGTCCAAAATTAAACTGATCTGCAGATTTCAAGCAAGACCATTTTGAAGCTTTGGCAAGTGAAAAGAGAAAATATTAATGTGAGATCACTTCAGGTTGAATTCTCACATTGACAGAGATACTTCACTTCATTTGACTCAAACTAGATAATTTTTATACTGGCATGTGATCACACCTGTGTCATTTTAGAAGGATTTGCTTAGGTTTGATGATGTTACCACAAGTCGTAATCTTGTTTATAAAAAGAAGCTGGAGTAGAATTAAAACTATGGAGTGACTGTTCTGTTTCTCACACATAGCTATGGAGACAAGTTATTCTTCAAAATACCATGTTGTTACTGAAAGCAAAGTTTGTCATCAAGAAAATAACTGATGAGAAATGCAGCATTACTGCCTGAGTCACTGTCATGGGCCATATTTCCTCAGTGAAGTACATTGTGAAAAACACAGAGCTTGAATCATAGCTAAAGCTGAGAGTGATATAGAGAGATTAAACCAAAGCTTTCTTCAGTGTGAAGAGAAAAAAGAAACTCAGAAAGACCTTACCAGTGTAGCATGCAGTTTTCGCTTGCTAACCTTCAACAAATGGAAAGACATGGAAAATATGAGAACATAACAAAGGAAGCTGTTTCTGCATTAGGCTTTTGTTTCAAAAAATATCATTTAGACTTGATATTTTAACTAATACTGTCAAGTTTACTGCACCACAAAACTAGGTTGGTTTTTTTTTTTTTTTTTTTTTGTCTGTTTTTGTTTTTACAACAACAAACACTCACTTTCACATGTCTTACATGGGGAGTATTTTACTTTCCCTTGAGGCTCTGCATAGCTGTAAGGAAGAATGGCTTTCCTTACAGTTTAGTCTTTTCTGACTTACACTTCTAGACTTCTACATGCTGCTAGCAGTTGCATTTCCAGCTAAAATGAGACATACAGAATCCTTTTGTCCCCTGGAGAGACCATAAGCCTCTTCCAGGGTGTTTCTGGTATTATAACTGCATTCCTTTATTTTAATGTTAAGGCTGTATGGACTACTGCCAAGAAACAAAATTATTCCGAAGTCCCTGTATTACTGCCAGATCATCTAAGCCAATGACACAATTAAAATTCATTTTCCTTCTTTCTGTGGAACGAAATCAGACATGAATCGCAGCTGTTGTGATCTAGCTTATGGGCTATCATTCCCACCTCACTTAACTCTTACAGATACATTTCCAAAGTGAAATAGTAGACGTTCTTTCCGTCTGTTTAATGGAAGTTGTATGCTCTAGATTTCATGTAATATTTTTCCTTCTTCACTGAGTGTTGTAATAATTCAAAGTTCTTTTTTTTTTTAAAAAAAAAAAGAAAAACATAATAATTAAGATAACAGGCTTCTGCTCATCATTTTACTAGCGTAAATCTGAAATGATTCTATTGATTTTGCTGGATGTAAATCAGCATAATAAAACAAAATATAGACTAAAATTCATTCACTATTATTCAGCGTGCCATCTACACATGCTTCAAAACACTACTTGTATTATTCAAAAATACTTTGCTTCATGGTGGGGTGCTGAGATTAATCTACTGGCAGTGTAACTGTGATGACACTGAGTGAGTCCAAAGGCCTGTGTCACACATCATCATGTCCCTGATTCTAATAAAGGTCCCCCTTCTTGCCTAGGAACAGAGTCAGACGCCCTGTCAGGAGGCCTGAATACAAATATGCTCAACCTTATATAAATATTTCCTCCAGATCCTACCTATTTGCACTTCATGGATTTTCTGTCAAGGTTTCTGTGGGCCCTCTTACAGATTATTTCTCCAAGATGCAGCAGCGACAACATGACAAATGAAAGCAGAATATATCCTTTGGTCTTCAAACTGTAACTAAATTAAACTCTTTTTCCTGGGCAGGAATTTATAGAAAAAATAAAACATTTCTGACCACAATTCTTCCCTTTAGCTATCATGAGACATTTCAGATTCAGTGTTTCCCCAAGCATTGCTCCTTACAATAAACAAGATCTGAATCACTCTTGATGCTCTAAGAGGAGTCATGTAGTAAACATAATCTGTCAAGCCAAAAATTATTTTCTATTCTTTCTGTACAAATTATTTAGTTGGCAATTTCATAGACTTCCACATAAGGCCATTAGATTGCATGAAATAGAAACCACTTTCTGATTGGGGTATTAAAATTCAAATATATTTGGATAACTATAATTCATTTTGGCCTGCGCATTCACTAAATCTGAATATACACTATGTTACAATTGTTATATATGCTCTCTGTTGTATGTTTATACATAAATCAATTTAGAAACTACAAAATGTATGATACAGTCACTAAGATCTAGTTTCTGTTAAACACATTAAGCATTATTATGGAAGGGATATGAATGCATGCTGATATTTCAAGAAACAATTTTTATTTAGAACTTCTCTTTATGTAAGTACACTCATCTACTTTAATCCTGCTAGATAGCCTATGAATTCCAGTATAAAAACACAGGTTTGTTCAGATACACTTATATTGGACCCTTAATCTCAGTAATGTGTCATAATAACATACTTGACAATTGTTTCTTCCGGTTTTGAGGCCACTTCCAAACTATGAAACTAGGTATCTAAGTAAAGACATAAAAAAGTGCGTCTATTTCACATAAAACACGAGGTGAATAAACACAGGAAATTAATGTGAAGCTTCTGTTGTAGGTGTACAATTCTATTAAATAATATCTGCTTAACGATTCAAATTAATAAGCATAAATTAAAATTATTTCCCATGCAAGCTTCTAACCTTGAGTTTTCTGTTGTTTTGTTTATTTTAACTGCCGACTAGAAAAAAAAAGTAAATATTTTTCATCAGTTGTGAAATTCACACTTTTCTGTTTTACTTTTTGTTTCTTTGTCTTTGAGTAATTAGGAGAACACCTTATCTGCAAGCATGCTTGATGGACACTCATTTTTATGGAAGAATTCACCTTTGCATGTCTCTGAATACAGTCAAGTTATTATGTACATCAGAGTACAGAGCTCAGTTTTGTTCAACCAGCCAGGCACTTCTGGATTCTCTCCATTTGTTATTATTAATGCCCTAGTTAAGGAGAAAGGATCCAGTTAGTCAATTCTGGCATCTAACATGCTTATATTTAAAGAACTCCATGAGACTGATTTCAAACTGCAAGAGCCTAGCCTTGACACAAATTCTGTGGGACTTTGCAAGACCTCCAGAAGGAACTTCAGCCCGTCAAACAACTTACCTTGCTCCAATCTTCTTATTTGAATTACAGCTACGTCATTATTGTCCTTGTTCAATTAACTATGCCAGGAAAAGTTTCCAAGCTCTGAAACTCATTTATCCCATTAAACAGTTAAAGCTTGTGTTGAGCCAAGTAGACATTCAGACAATCTCTGCACCTTGTATGGGATTAAGCACAGGATAAAATCCCCTTTGTGAAACAGTCTAAATATAAGTCCCTGTTCTGGAAGGTGCAGAGTTCAATTGAGTGCATGTTGGCTATTCTGTGCAAGTTGGACTCTTATGTCAAAAGTTACTGAGCAAATGCTCAGAATCAGTACTGATGACAAAAGAACTCATATTGTTAATGCTTTCATTTTTCACATGATAACCTTCTAAAAGCAATGAAAAGCTAGGCTGGTTATATTTATATGACAGCGATATTGCAAACGTATTTACCCCAGTTATCTCCCACTTAAAAAAAAAAAAAATTCTGCATCAATGAAAATCTGTACTTAAGAGTGTTTTCTTGAAACAGTTAAACTTATATTTGTATATATGTACTTTTTTTTTCACCTCAAATATCAATTATCCTTGTTCTTGGCTCTCCGATTTTGAACTGTGTCTTGTCTTTAACTTTCTTATGATCACGGGCTTGCCAGATAATTGAAATTGGAAGGGCCTTAAGAAGGTCTCTCATCCAAGCTGTTCAAAGCAGGAGCAGGTCTGAGGTCAGGCCAAACTGCTCAAGACTTTATCCAGTTGTGCCTTGAAAACTTTCAAAAATGCAGAAAGCAAAATCTATTTGGTCTACCCTATTCATACTAGTCTTCCCAGTTAAATACAGCATGATTTTAAATTTCATTTAAATAAGTCAAAATAATAAAAAACTGAATGAATTCAGACCATTTCTTTGTTGGCCGAGAAGATGATAAAAATGTTTGCATATGGCTTTTCTCGCACTTCAGAAGCATATGATTTTACATCTTTTTCCCGATTTATATTTAACCCTTTTCAAAACTGTATATCTCACAACTTTAGGAAAGAAATAGATCATCATCATTCCCATTATAATCAAGAAAGCTGTAAAACTATTCACCACCATTTTGTATAGTTTGAGTCTTCCCAAAACACAAAGCCATAGTCAAGAACCAATATGCAGTTCAAACTGTGAAGGGCAACCAGAATTTTTCCAACAATAACAAATGTTTGCCTAATGAGAGCTTCCAGTGATATAGGGTTAAATGCAACTTTGACTGACTCTATATTGTATAGTATTCTGGATTATAAAGTATATTTGTCGATGTCATCTCAGTGACTGAAGTGATATGCTGATGCAGGGTGACATATTTATAGATTTGGAAGTGTAAAAAAGCTTATCTTTGTTCTGCATTAGATGCAGAAAATAATTCACTAAAGTAGGTAGCAAAAAAACAGTCAGGTTAATGGACCTATATGGAACTCTACTACACTTGGTGAACATATTTTAAGTTCTGTAGGAAGTTAATCTTGCTCTGACAACTTGACTAAAGACTGTAAAAATATCTTTGCCAATAAAGCATATCAACATTTCTAATCTACTTTGCACTGATAAAGAGAGGGAGAGGGGAGGAATTCATTTTCATGGAATAAGATGAAGGTGAAACAAAAAACTCTTTGTCTCAGGAAATATTGCACCTGCATTAATTTCACTCTTGATTCCTTACTCGAAATTTGATTTTTTCCTTCTCCTCCTTCCTTTCATTACTTTCAGCAGTGAAGAATGTGAGGCATGTAAGTCAACCTTCTTGTCATTGGCAAATTTCTTTCTTCAGCTATGAAAAAGAATAAAGCTTCCTCACCTAAGTTGCCATCAGCAAGTTGTCTCAGCAATGCACCTGTACCCTCTAATACTATACTATATTTTTCAGGGCTTCATATTTGTGAGACAGACTTGAGAGATCCATTTACTCCTCATCTAAAACCTAGGGTTAGGGTTCATATTCTGAATAGGAAGGTCTTTTAGGAACGTATGGTGGTTTCTAAGTAAAGAATAAATGTACAAGTAAGTCTTCTTTAGTTGATGTAGAAACTTTTTCCATGAAAGCAAGAAGCTGCAACTTCCATGGTACTCTCCTTCCCAACATGACCTTTAGAGCCTTCAAAACATTGCATTTAACATACCTACTTTTCTTATTAATTTTACATTTTAGATTGGAAAATTTCTGGTAAACCCGTTCATATCTGTACAAATAAATATATATATTTATATATTATAGTATCTACACATACACACAAATACTACCCTTCAAAGTCATCAGAAGGGTAGTCTAACTGGAAATTTACTATAAGAATACCTTGATGGATTTTATTTCCACAACACCATATTATTTTATATTGTACTGTTGTATAGAGATGGAGAAGCTTGACAGAAGATTGTAGTGAGGACTATATATTAATCAAAATTCACAGCAGTTAATGGCAGCTCAAATGGTGAACTTGAGTCTTCACAAATATTATAGTAGTATCTCAGATGAACTGAAAGCCCTGAAAATCATTGCAAATTATGTAGGCAGGCATGTATGTGGAGTAGAAGGGTAACCATGTACACAGACTTTTCCTATTTTTTTTTAGACTTGTGTACATCGTTACTGTGCTATCCCCAGGCTGGCAATAGCCTGGGAAGATACATCTGACATTACAACCCTCTGCTAATGTACCAACCTGATAGTGAAAGAAGCCTAGCAGTGTGAACTTGGCTTGTCCGTTTCCAGATTGGAGGTAAGTCAGTCATCATGAATAGGTGAATCTGTGTATCTTGCTCTGAAGAATAGTTATCAATATTTTCATCTCAAGTTGTGCAGTGTCTGATGCACAAACTCAGATGTGAACGATCCAAATCATTCATTACAAGTTCTCACATCACTTATATATCTTCACAAGTTTTCTTTTTCGAGCTTTCCCATCTGCCCCTACAAATTTCCCATCCACCTTTACATGTCAACAGAGCATTCTACAAACACTCTTCAACCGTTCATGTGGGCACTTATCCAATCAGAGCCATGAACCATTCTTTCTTCTAGAGATGTTCTTGGTTCTCATGCCGTTTATCTTGTTCAACAGCTGCTGCTCTGAACAGCTTTTCTTGTGTTCCCACAAAGTTGCTAGGCATTTCAGATAAAGTTACTAGAAAGTCTATCTCTTAGCATGATTTTATTCAAATTGTGCCAATAACAACTTCAATTATGGAATAAAATCTGTATTTGTAAAATTCAGAGATGACAGAGAGGTTAGAGAGACACTAAGCTTGTAAAAGTATATTACCAGAATTTAAAACAAATTAATGAAATTTAAGGAAACTTTCAAATTTATCAGGATAGAATTTGAAAAGACAAGTGCTATAAATAGGAAGCAGAAAGTAAAATACTGCTTTTGGTAAGCAGCAGTCCTGGGATACTGTCTGGCAAGTTATACCAGTAAAACCATATGCATATACAAAATGTTCTTAGCTTAAGATGAAATATAAACTGATTGTTGACAAAAATGTTATATACTTAGCATAAAACAGTAGAACTAATTATTCCAGTCTACTGGGCTGTAATGTATCAGGTGAGGATTCCCATGCATTTCAGTTCCACTCTTAAAAGAAAGGTGTAGCTGGTCTGAAAAGGAACTGGATGATGACAGTACAGAGAACAGCAAAACAAAAGTTGAGGGAGATTGAGAGAAAACAATGCACACCAATGGTGAAGGACTCTACTGTTCTTTAAAATAGGAGAGACAAGTACAAGTTGTGTGAGATGATGTAGAGACACTTCTTAGTGTCAGGAACATATTGCCTATCTTTTCCTCCTAAGTCTTTTATTATTAATATTACTATTTTTATCTTTATTTCTGCTTTTTCTGCAAGTGGGAGGAGGAATTCAAGATTTAGTCAGAAAAGAAAATGGAAGCATGGTAGTGTCTGATAGTTCTTCTTATGTCTGCAACAGATCAATTCATGATCTCAGCTCTATGCACAAATAATCACACTGATCTTTTTAAACAAGACACACATAGTAGGGCGGATATGCTAACAGTCTCAAATGAGAGGCTGACTATGAATAGATTCAAAAGTCTGAATATTCAAACTATAGCAAGTTAAACATTACAATGATGTGAGCCACCATGAGCCACCACTATGATTTGAATTACATTATTTTGCATTGATAACAGGCTAAGAGTATTTGCATAATAGGCAGTTATGAATCATCTGATGGATGATATCTTCTTAAGGTGTTGTAACTCAATAACTTACCGAACACCACAGACTACGCTCTTAGAAGAGCTTTGCAGGTGCTTGAAGGAATTGTACCAGAATTGACTGAAATGGTGCAGGAGGTTCTTATTTAGGTAAAAGATCATTAAATGTGTTTACATATAGATTTTTCCAAAATATCTCTCAACACAGTAGACAGACACCAACAAAAAACTTTTTTATCAGACACATGCAATTCACATTGGCAAATGATGTTTCTTTTATTATAGTTTTAATTGTTTCTGCAGAAGAAATAGCATACACTGGCAAATTCTATTTTGGTATAACAATTAAGCTTTTTAACAGTGATGTGTATTTTAATTACAGTTGTGATCTTTTCATGCTCTCAACTGACATGTAATTGTCAGCAAAAGCAACTCCTTCAGCTGTAGTTGAAGGCATATGAAAGAATAAAATATACTGTAGAAATTCTCTTTTCTTTGGTACAACTTTCCTGTCAGTCAAATATGTAATTTCATTAATGAAGTTGTAAGTATCACCATTTCCAAAACACGACTGTTAAAAACATGAAGCGAACACATTGTATATTTCCTCTGACTGGGGCTATAAGAACTGCCTGAAGTATTGATAGACATTACAGTTTCGCTCCTCTTAAAAGCTAATAATTTCTGCCTTCTGTATTGGTCAATTTTTCCTTGTAAACATTTTAACTCAAACATTTTGTGGGTTCCATCAAATCTTTAACAAAAAGGAAAGACTGGAGTTAGGCAAATACATTTACATTTATATGCATGCACATATACAAATATACAAATGTAACATTTTGCAATTTGTTTTAAAGTTAATTGATACTACATAGCAATAATTTTGTCCTAGAATCTCAAGGCATCATATATTATATGCCTTTATTTGCTCCTTGGTATGTGATTTGATCATGTCCTGTTTCCAAAATTTTCCATCCCACTGTATATAGGTTTATCACTATGTGCACTTCAACACTGGTCTCATTTTTCTTTTTGGGTGAAAACTAGAAGATGACACTGCCTTGCTGAGATCAAAACCAGTCAACACTCATTAGCAGATTCCACCTGTTTAGTAGCATTAGACTGAAAGTGCTCATTTTTAAAAACAAAACACTCCTTTTTTTTTTTTTTTTCTCAAATGTAGAGAAAAGAGGAATCTGTGTCCATAGTGAATGTCTTCAAAAGGCAACAATTTGAATAGCTAGCAGAACTTCGAGTCTTAACTAATGGCAAAGTCCTGTGTTCAGCATGGAGCTACACTGTAATTATTGCTTCACACCTAGAAAAATAATAAAGCTTGATGGATTATAAGATTCTTTCCCAGTGCATGTAGACCAATTGATGACATTGTAGACACTTTAAATACCATTATTATAACTTTAATACAATGGTCAAGGTCTAATACAGGCCACCAGATCAGAGGGAACCTGTTAATGAGGCCTTCTTGCTTCAGTTACAAGAGAGAGACATTGCACTTACAGGCTTTCATTCTGATTGGAGACTTCAGCCACATGGATATTTGGTGGGAAAGCAACACAGTGAGCAGCAAGCAATCTAGGAAGCTCCTGGAGTCCACTGAGGATAACTCTCTGGTCTAGGTATTGGACAGACCTAGCAGAGGAGGAATGTTGATGGACCCATTGCTTATCAGTGCAGAGGAGATCATTAAACAGTTTAAGATTGAAGGTGATCTGGCCTGTAGCAACTTTGCCCTGGTTGAGTTTGTTATCTCAAGGAATATGGGCCTGGCAAAGAGCAGAGTCAAGACCATGAAATTCAAGAGAGCAAACTTCCACCTATTTAAGGAAGTACTGGGTGGGATCCCCTGGGAAACTGTCCTTAGTGACATGCCTCTCATGTCCCTGAACCTCTAGGCAGGGGGAGCTGAGTGATAAAAATCCCCCTCGCTGTAAGAGAAGAGCAAGTCTGAGAACCCCTCATGTGACTGAACGTGTACAAGTCTATGTCACCACACAACATGTATTCCAGGTTTCCAAAAGAACTGGCTGATGTAGTTTCCAAAACACTCTCCATCATACCTAGCAGATGATGGCCCAGTGTCTGGAAAAGGAAAATAGCACTGGAATTTTTAAGAAAGGGAGAAAGGAAGGTCCAGGGAACTACAGGCCTGTGCGCCTCACATCTGTGCCTGGGAAGATCATGCAGCATAAACTCCTGGAAGCTATGTTAGGGCACATGTGAGACATGGAGGTGTTACATGACAGCCAGCATGGCTTCAACAAGGGTAGATCATGCCTGACCTAACTAGTGGCTTTCTATGATTATGCGATGCCATTGGTGGACAAATGAAGGGCAACTGACACAATCTATCTGGACCTGTGCATGGCCTTTGATATGTTCCCATACCGTATCCTTATCTAAATTGGAAAGATATGTATTTGAAGGCTGGGAAACACAATTTACAGGTTGGATGGTCACAATCAGGGGGCCGTTGACAATGGCTCTACGTCCAAGTGGAGGCCAGTGATGAGTGGTGCCCCCCGGAGGTCAGTCTTGAGACTAGAGCTCTATGATATCTTTATCAACAATCCAGGTATCAGGGCTAGAAGGGACCCTCAGCAAGTTTGCTGATGACACTGAGCTGCTCAGTGGTGCAGCTGAAATAATAGAAGGAAGAAGGGACGCCATCCAGAGAGATCTGTGCAGGCTTGAAAAGTGGGCCGACAAGAACCAAATGAGGTTCAGCAAGGCCAAGTGCAGGATGTTGTACTTCATTCGGGTCAATTCCAGATATGTGTACAGAATGGGAAAAGAACTGAGAGTAGCCCTGTAGAGAAACACCGAGGGTCCTGGTGAACTAAAAACTGGACATGACCCAGCAGTGTGCTCCTGCAGCCTGAAAGGTCTACAGTATCCTGGGCTCTATCAGAAGAGGAGTGGCTAGCAGGGCAAGGGAGGTGATTGTTTCCATCTACTCTGTCCTCATGAGGCCCCATCTGGTGGAATACTATGTTCAGGACTGGGGCTCCCAATAAAAGAAAGATATACAGCTGTTGGAGTGGATCCAGAGGAGGGCCATGAATATGATAAACAGGCTGGAGTACCTCTCCTGTGAAGAAAGGTTGAGGGAGCTAGGCTTGTTTAGCTTGGAGAAGACTCAGAATTATAAAATCCTTTTCATAATTACAGATAGCTGAATCAGTTTTGATCAATATATGTGCTATGTGGGTAAATACTAAATGGCTTTTATTAAAACAGTGGAAATTGCATACAGATATGCTGCACTACCAAAATAGAGATTGGAAAAAAATATATATATATTATACAAACTCATCTTGCAATGTCCTGAACAACACACTAGTATCATTTTCTGGGGGAAAAAAAAAGAAAAAAAAAAAAAGGAAAAAAAAATAAAAGAGAGCAGAAAACCACAAAGCCCCAAAATGTACCCTTCACATTTTGCTTTGAAGCTGTTTCAGTTCCATATTTTTTTTATACTCCCTTAGGTTTCTTCTTTCTCTGTTTCGCACAGGAAGGCATAGGAGATATTATTTAGTTACTATGCTGTCCAGCAAGATATCAAGCAGTTTTCAGGAACATCTGTTTTTCAGGGATTGTCTGTATAGTGACAACTTTTGCTTGTCTTTATTGATAATAAAATGCCAAGTCATTGAAAAAATAAAATAGGAGCAGCTACATAGCAGGTTAAATAAGAGATAAGTGCTCTAATATGGATGCATTTTCCTAGGTTACTATTATTCACAAACAATAGTGAATTATTCAGATTAATTTACATTAATGAATCAACATTTCCTGACTCAAAGGGAGCTTGATAAGTCAGTACTAGGCTATGGTGCTCTGCAAAGACAGACTTACATAAAACCATTTTAGAGCTTTTCTGCCTCATCCATCCTGCTGGGATTATAACTAAGTGTGTAGATTTAGGTTATCCCATGTAGTATTTGTCTCTGCTCCAAAGTCCAGAGTGCAATAGGACTGGTTGAAGCATTAGGATTCCAATTTGATCTTATTCAGAATTTGCAATTTGAGTTGGTTCCAAACCACAACTGAATCACAGATTTCTTCCAAGTTGCTACCATCTTGGAAACATCATGATTTGCTGGCGATAATGAAAAGTATGTGAAGTACATGGACTACAGATTAAGAACATGATTACACATATAAGAATCGTAGAGTGTATTCTGTCCTTACTTCTAACATCTACTGTTTGGTTATTGCTTGCTTTCTCTTTTTGTTTGGAATGGTTTTATCTCTGTGATTAAAATGTTACTGTATACAGAATGAGAAAGTTATGTATAATTTTCCTTTGTGCCATAGAGTATAAAAATATTAATATCAAGTCCTGTACATTCTGAAGTGAAAACAGTGGATACTCGGAAAGTTTCTCAAATCTGCTTAAGATTAGACCTAAAAATAAATTGAAGCAAAAAGAACGTTTTTATATGCTCAGATATTAGGACCAGCTTGAGCTGCAGATCATCTTGGCAGCCATTGCTGGACCTCCCTGGTGTCTAAGGAATTGCAAACTCCATTCCAAATCCTTTCGGAAATTGCCAGTTTGATAGAATAACATTGCAGGAAACCACTCAAATTTAACATATTTGTTGTTTCATGTTCTGCCAAAACAATGACAGGACATTAGATTAGGTCATACTTTGAAAAAGAACACAGACAATAGAATCAAATGCTGTATTTTATTATTAAAAAATATATCTTTTTCTTTTCAAAATGTGGAGAAGAAAGAATGTATTCAGTTCCCAGTATCAATCCTTTGTGGCTAGTTTCTTAAAATATAGCACAAACATTTTGTTTTGAGGAATAAATTGTACTGTTCCTTCATAGAAAAAAATGTTATCATATAACAGGAAGAGATGTTACTAAATATTTGCATTACTGCATGTATACAGAGGATACTCTGCAAGAACTGATTAAAGAGTATTGTTATGCCTCAAAAATATTTAAATTGAAGTAAGATAATAATAGATAATAGTTCAAATTTTGAAATGTCTGCATCTAGTTTACAAAGTAAAATATTAGTTATAAATTTTTCTCTACTTGTTTAATTTTGATTTGAAATTTAATTAGAGTGTAAATTCAATAATTTATAAACAGCCTTTTGTTTTTTAAAAAACAATAAAAATTCTGAAACAGGTGTAGAGAACAGCCTGCTCCTCCTACTTGACATTGCACTGAAATAAAATTAAAAGGATCTACATCAGGTTCAACAGAGGTTTAACTCAGTTGTACCAAAGACAGGTACCTAAATGATATCCTTAGAGATATATAAGAAGTGCATTTTATATGTGGATATATCTTGAAGAGAAGTCATTTAATAAACGACATTTTTATTCACTGGCTACTTAGAGACTAGGTGATAAGGTTCACCTAATTTAAGTTTTCATAGGTCTGTAAGGGTATACTATAGCATAAGGTATGAGTAATGACAAAATATCAAGTTACAGTCATTTGGAATTATGTTGGCAGAAATTGATCATCAGTCTAGGAGCTGAGGAAAGATTCTGCTCTTCTGCTGCACTAAAGAAACTGACTTCCTCCAAGAGAAGATAAAACTGCACTAAAATTCTGATCTTGCACCTTTTTAGGATATTGAATGCTTAAGGTCATGGCTGATTTTGCTCCCAGTTTCACTTTCGACTTAGAGTATGTCAAAGAACACCTTTCTACTTGAAAACGCTGATTCAACAAAAGACAAATATTTCCTGAGAATGTATTCTAATTGCCAATATTTTCTGTGAAGTTTATCAGATATCTTGTTTCAACAACACTGAGTTTATTTATTTGACTTGATTATGAGTCAACTGCATTCCACACAGAGATACGTATTAGAGTGATTTGGCTTTTAGACCATTTTAATATCTATATTAAAAATGCTACTAAAATAAATGTTTTTTAAAAATTACATTTAAGATTCTTCATTCAAACAGATTAAACTTAACTTCTGATGGAAACATCCAGTATCCACCAGGAACAATCACTCCCAGCTTTTTTCTTCCTTTATTTGGTAGCTTCTGATCAGAAAGTACATAATTTGGTGAGAAAGTTAGAGTTGTTGGAAGCATTCCCATCTTCTGTAGCTTATAGTTCTTTGTCACCTTGTATAAAAAATGCTTTAATATTAAAAAAAAAAAAAAAGCTCTGAGAAAAGCTTTTTAATAATATACATAAGAGTTGACATCTTTTTAAAATGTTGGCTCATCTTTGTTATTAAATGCATTTGAAACATAAGGATTGAGGATCAGTCTATTTTTCTTTCACATCAGATAAGAAGCCCTTGTTTCCCTTTTAAAAATTGAAATGGCAGCTGTTTTGGCAGCTGCATAGTCATGTAAACAAGATACCGTTTTCAAGTTTCCATGTATTTATCATATTACAGGCTCTGGGAGGCTGAATCAATAAAACAAAAAAACTCTAAGTGGAGGTTGAGTGGGTTATACTACCAACAAGGAGATGTGTTGTAATTCTATCTCAAAATATACTCAATTTCAAAATACTTCTATCAGAACTAGAATGCAAAATAGAGTAACAGCTATCTACATTTCTTTATTAGAGGATTATTCATTAATTCCCTTTCTTCTTGCATTCATAGAAAACATGACGGTCTGTGATACAGATTATGGGTGCAGGGACATTAAATTTTGTAAAGTCAACCAAACTGAATGTAGCAAATCAGTAAAGAGTTTAACCTCTTGTTTCAACTTAATCATATGAGCAGGGTCACTTTTCCTTGCTTTTTAAGCACCAAAATTTTACATACTTTTATTCGTTTCACTAGATAGGTAAGTATGTTTTGTCTTTCTGCCGTATCAGATAGCTTTTGTGTTGTCTATATGCTGTAAATTTTATGGTAAACTATGCTTTATATATGCTTCAGAGATTCCAAATTTTGTTTAATGTCTCCATCTTTAAAGTACTCTAAGTTATTAAAAAGCTAGCTGTAGAAGGCTTTCAGAAAGCCACAAAATCTGTAAAAATGGACCACTGAGAGTTTAGTCTGAAGTCTAATGATTCCAGTATTTCTGGGGTGAAGGCAGTTGGGAAAAATTCAGGCCACATGAAGCCTGAATTGGTTTGGATTTAGTCGAAATACAATCTTTTATAATACAAGAAAATCTCCCATAAACATATTCACAAGCATACCCTATCTTACACGTAGTCAACACTGATGTTTTGGACCACCAAATATTTCTGCATATACATATAGAAACAAATGCTTTCTTATCTAACTAACTGACGTCCTTGCAAAATCTGTTCTTTACGTCCCTTGTGAAACAGTGAATATACTCTTTGTAGCAGAAAAAAAACATAATGTTTCTAGTTCTGTAGGGCTGGAAAATCATCACTTTTTTCTTAATTGAATTCGTATCTAAAGAAACATAGACGGAAGTGAATATCTGCATACTAGACCTAGATTTTCAGTGTTCTGTCCATGGGGAAGAAAGACAAATGTGCATCATGGTCACATTTAAAGAAAATGTATCTGAGGCCACTTGGATGTGTGTTTATTTTTAAAAATCTGTCCTTACACAGTTATGAATTCAGAGCAAAGAGTAATGCAAGATGGAATGGGTAAAACTCAGCTGTCTCAGATACCTATATATATGGCATAAATTTTATAAATACGTGTGTATGCGCTTGCTTGTTTGTGTTTATCTAGCACTTGCAAACAATCATATATCAATTCATGCACACAAACATAACTTTATGCACATATCTACAAGCTTTTAAAATATTTTAGCTGAACGTGTGGCAATATAATAATAATAATAATAATAATAATAATAATAATAATAATAATAATGTTATTGCCCAAGCACTAAAGGTCTAAAGCCACGCCTGACTACTAAGGTAGCATCAGATGATGGTTTCTTTTGCAAAAGACTGGACCACAGCATGTTTAATATTCATTCGCAGCTTGCCCTTCCTTAAGGCACTAATAAAATACTGTCTTTAACATTCAAACAAATAAAACTAATCAAGGGATTCATGCAAAAGAGATTCAAATCAGGAGAATGTAAAAAAAGAAATAAATAGAGGGGTCTTTTAGTAAAGTCAGAAGAAATAATTATTGACTTTTAGATGTAGGACAGTGAAATTGAAACAGGTGTCAGAGGCAAACAAGGTCTGCATCCCACAGGCAGTACTGAAAGGCTGCATGTACTAATGCTGAGGTAAGCCACTGGTGACAGGATGCCTGCATGGGTGGTCGGGCAGATACCTATCAGCCCAGAGCTGAAACATAGCCAGAACATCAGTTTTGAATGCATCTAAACTGAGTTGCAGGTGTGCACCACAGTATGCCCTGAAACAGAAATCTGGTCAAAGTACGCAATGGCTGCCATCCAGACAGCAATCCCAGGAAAACATCCTATAGAAAATAGATGAGAGGGAGAAGACACGCTCTGGTTTGGAGGCAGGCCCTTTTCTAGACCAATGAACTCTAAACTCTGAAGTGTTCCCAGTTCTCCTTTTTCTAATTTAGACTACAGACTCAAGTTTTCAAGTACCCACTGTACTACCTGTCTATTTGCCAATTTGTATAATAATAATTATTATTATTATACCAATTTTCAGGGTGGAGTTGTATGTCTACTGTTGCTAGTGCAAACAAATAAATGCTTTTGCCTTTCTAGAAAATAAATCATAGAAAAGAATAAGGAAGCAATTCAGAATAAAAGCCGTTTAGTTTTCTAGAAGTGGCATTTTGAAGCCTAAGCTCTGGGAGAAACAACACAATTCACTTTGGACAAGATATAGGCAAAGGACCTAGCAGGCTGGTCAAAAGCCTGTCTACATGCTCTGCTATTGCAGTGTTATAAACACTATCTAGGACCCAGTCTGAGTGATCTAAATGTCTGCACGTTCTGGTTTTCTAAGACAAACTATTACGTCTATTTACTGTACGTAATTTACTGAGCTGATACGAGAAGGAGATCCAGACTTAGCCACTGCATCTTGGAGATTGATGTGTCCTTCATTTACTAAGTCACTGTTGAATGCAGTGATGAGACACGTAATCTTGTTATCACACCTGGAATCTGAAATGTGCCTTTCAGTCTGCAACAGGTCAAAATCATTGGTTAGCAATCAGAACATACTTTTTTTTATATATATTCCTCTCTGTCAGGCTAAGATTTCAAGTGGAACTGCTGTATCAGGAACTGCTGCAAAGGAAACAAAACAGTTTGGTAAAAGTTTCTAATTGTTGCAGCTCATCCCCGCTAAAATCTTTTGGTGTAAATAAATCTTCTCTCCTTCTTTAACCATCTTTGCTCAGATTGATGTCAAACACTATAAATTGGTAAACATACTGGTTTGAGCATGGATGAATTTTAAGTGGTTTAACATTCTGAGAGAGAGATTCACACCTACTTGGCAGAAGTTTCAGATTTGTGATTAAATGGCTGTCACATCAGCAGTTTAAAATAAGATATATAATTTTCATAGATTTAATGCAGGCCTGATTTAAGACTGTGACTGGTATTTGAGCTTCTGCGTGGTTCTCTCTCCTTCTGCCAATCAAGCTAGAAGTTTTCTGAGGACAGGGAGAAGCAGCTGCAGAGTGAATAGCTCATCAGCACAGCTGTTCTTCTACATTTGTTTCCAAAGCAAAAAGTCTTTTGTGTTTGTATTAGGTAAGGAAGTATAGTATTTGTGCCTATGAGACTTTTCATTAAATCTTCTGAAAGGTAAAGAAGGCAAAAAATATGCTTAAAGGAAGGAATTGTATAGGAGATTTAGACAATTATTTTATTAACTCTGGATAAGGAGTTAATACATTTCAATTATACTTGCTTTAGTAACAGCTTTTGATGAAATCAGAGTTAATTTAGCTAGGATATTAATATTGTTGAAGATTTTAGTACCATACTTTTTGTAAGATGAATCATGGCTTGTCAGTCAAACTACCTCCTCTTCCTTTTCCTCTTCCCCTTCCCTTTCCCCTTCTCCTCTCTTCCTCCCTTCCTTCCCTGTCCTTTCTTTCTTTTCTCTCCTTTCCTCCCTTCCTTCCTTCCTCCCTCATAGAATCACAGAATGCCTTAGGTTGGCACCTTAAAAATCATCTAGTTCCAACCCCCCTACCATAGTCAGGGTTGCCAACCTTTACATCAGATACTCCTTGCCTCCTCCCTTTCCTAGACCTTCTGTCCTTTGTCCCTCACTCTCTCCCTGTTCCATTCTTTTGTTCTTTCTCAAGAAAAATTACATCACATATTTAGAGAGATAACATCCATATTTATCAATTAACCCATAAATGCATGGAAATCACGGTTTGGTTCTCTTTATGTGACAATAAGATTTGTCTTAAAAAAAAGATAAATCACTACTATTTTTCCCAAAGTTATGAGGCATCCTTCCTCCTAACTGACTTCACTCCACCATCTTTATTAAAAGACTCTTGGTTTATGAAGAGGAACATTAAGACTTACTTCTGCAGGAGAAAGATTCATCTGGTGCTGCAAAAGAAAGATCATTCCCTAATTTCTAGTTGTACCAAAAAGATTACAATTTGTCTTGATATGTATAGCTTTGCTCACATAAATTTTGCTTTGATTGTCTAATGGGACTATCTATCTAGCGGAGTCTGTGATTTGCACTGTTTTATAGATAGATTTTTACATAGAAGGACCTGTGAGTACATGCTGCCCACCATGGAAGTCCAAGCAGCTTCATGTTAAAGTACATGAACAATCACTGTTTTTATTAAAAAACCAACCAACCAACCAACCAACCAAAAAAAAAAAAAAAACCCCACACATACACAGGTCAGCAGTTTTCTTTTTGTCTTCGTACATACAGATCCAGCGGTTCTTAAAAGGCCTGACCCCAAACCATTGAAATCAATGAAAGTTTCTGTTGACTTCCAAAGGATTTGGACCAAAACCAGTGTACACATTCATGGCTTCAAAGTAGGAGACCCATTTAAAAATGCAGTTCTTGGTGTCTAATGCTGTAGGTTTTGTGTTTTCATTATAACAATTGCAACATAAAATCTTTGTGCCAGATGTTGGGTCACTCACAAGAAACATCTGTTACCAGCACGCAAAACCTGGCTGGATCAGGGCCATTAGGAAAAATAAACAAAAATACTTTCTTTGTTTTCTTTACAAGAATTATTGTAATTCTCTCAAGAACATGATCTTTCCCCACAGGAGTAAGATTTTGAGAACTGTATACACACAAAACTGAACACACTAGATCAATGCCAGCAAGACTGTTCCTGGAAACTTCTAGACTCATTTGGATCTATTCTGAATCAAAGCAGAGGACCAACTTCCCTATTCTCTGACATAATACATTTATTTTCTTCCCTTTTGTCTCAAGTAAGATACCACTTTCAATATAAGTTATGCTCAGGATAAGGGTAGGCACAATTTCTTTTTCATCTTCCAATTTTTCTTCCTTTGCAAGCCATCCGAACTGAGATATTGCAAGCTATTTAGATTGTTAATCATCTAGTGAGATGTTCAGTTTATCTTTTAGGAAAAAAACATGCGCCAAGTCTATTTTCAAAACCTAGCGAAGTTCACACAAGGTAGTCATGTAGCCCAGAGGACAGGAATCAGTCCCAGTGGACTTGGTTTTGGCAGAACTTATTTAATACTGCTTTGTGCTAGCAGGAGAGCTGTGGCCTGGGACACAGACCAGTGGTCTTCTCTCTGGGAAGGGTCATGTGCTATGTTGAAAACTTGGGGCTGTGCCCAGCCATTCTTAGTAACTGAGCTCACATTTGCAGAAGACCTCTGAAAAGAACTCCCACAAGTACACAGACCAACCAAGGGAGAAAGATTAGCTTGCCTGGAAAGGACTAAAGCTATTGTGCTACTAAAATATCTTTAGATATCATTCAGGGAAGGTAGGAAGTTCAAAGTTAAAGGTGGTTGTGCACATACTATGATTTCAGCAACTAAACCAGTGCCTAAGGTAAAATCTGCTGGAAGCAGTGGCGATGATGGAACATGGCCAAGGACTACAGCTGGGTAGAAGGGGTGGGATTAACCCTGTTGAGGAAGAGAAAGAATGGAAAGTCCTCAGCAGAAATTTTCATATAAAATATTGGGAGCAGAGAAAGGAACATGGCAAAAGATAAATTTTCTCGAAATGTATATATGTATATATTTATTACATTAATATAATGGTTTTATTTCAGTGGCAAGTGTGGACTTACAGATCGATGGTTATTCTCAGATCGTAGGTCAAATCTGTAGTCATACAATTAAAGAAATTTTAAAATCTTGGAATGCCTTATTTTACCCAGTATATATTTAGCCATAACATTTTTCTACTTGTTCCTTCCATGTCCTCCCTCCCACCCCTTTTGGGTTTGTTCTGGCACACAGAAGGGAAAACTGGCTTCACATGTACTAATTGCCTGCCAAAGTCTTGGTGTTGGTCCTGTACTCACAGGTACCAGATGGATAGAAGTGCTGTTCAGAACAGTAAAACAGAGGAAGTTTTAGGGGGTTGTCAGCCCTTTCCTCTTTGGATGTGCATTTGCCTGTGGAACACATAGCACACACTACTCACAAGGGAGGCTGCAGATGTCAGACCAGTATTTTTTGTGATCTTGCTTAGTATTATTCTCTGCAAAGACCTCCAGGATGATATTGTGGATCCCCTTAGTGAATTTTGCTTTTGCTGGCTGACGTGGGCTCAGTACTATTTCCCTGCCTGGAAGGTCCTGGTCATATAAGGGAAGGAAATGCAGACAGTCACAAACTTCATCCTCCTGGAATGAAAGAAAAACATGCCTCCCTAGGAACACCTGTTACTGGTTTAAATGTCTGTTTACGCTTGCCCTTAAAACATGCTGAAACCCAAAGAAGGGTGGAGTTTGAGAAGGAAAAGACAGCTGAGAAAGATCTGTCCTGCACAGGGTAAGGATTTTTTACTTCGGGGGGCGGGGGAGCAGAAAGAGAGAGAGAGAACTCAGACAACTCTGCCTGTTGCTATCTTGATGGTGCAATAGGAAGCTGGCGGTAGAATATAACTTTTGTCTAATGTCAAGCCAATTGCCCAACAGGTGTAAATTCCTATACATCACTGGAGATTCCTTTCTTTGTGTTAAGTTGCTTTGTGTTGTGGGGTTTACAGTCAACTTCCTGGCTGTATTTTGAAAAGGAAGTTAGAGATTTTTGTATGACCTGCCTTCTGCATTTTCTGTCTTGCCGTTGCTGCTTCAGACAAAACTGACTCGTCTGAATTACTGTAACTACTTTTGGTCAGTCATTACCTCTTGTGTCTCATCCTCATGTCATTCACAATCCACTGTTGCTCTCCTCATCCCTCCCACTCAGAACTAAGAGCATGAGATACATGCCTGAAGAGAGAAACTGACTGTACATCAGCCAGTAAGTGCAATGGCCTGACAGCTGCATAGCCATTTTTTTTTCCTTGCTTCCTGGACTAAACCTGACAAGTTTTCTGCATTACTCCCTTGAAAAAAAGAGGCAGATGTGGTGATGCTGGTTGAGTGAAAGCTGTCAAAAGTTAGTATTTCTGATTTTCTAACTGCGCATTAACTACTCTGCTTGAACCAAGAATTGAAAAAAGTTGCTAGCTTTTCTCCACCACATGAAAGTTTTTTGGAATCCCCTGACAGCCTGATATTATCTGTGGAGCTTTTGGAGATGGTCCAGAGAAGGGCCACAAAGATGATCAGAGGGCTGGAGCACCTCTCCTATGAAGACACGCTGAGGGAGCTGGGCTTATTCAGTCCGGAGAAAAGAAGGCTCTGGGGAGACCTCATTATGGCCTACCAATATTTAAAGGGAGATTACAGACAAGAACGAGGTTGACTTTTTTACATGGGCAGATAGCGATAGGAGGGGAGTTTTACTTTATGTCAGGGAAAAGTTTTTTACTAAGAAACGATGGTGAGGCACTGACACAGACTGCTCAGAGAAGCTCCATTGCTGGAAGTATTCAAGGTCAGGTTGGATGGGACCCTGGGCAGCCTGATCTAGTGCTTGATCTAGCTGTTGGCAAACCCTACTCATGGCAGAGGGGCTGGAATTAGATGATCTTTGAGGTTGTAGAATGATAGCATCACACTATCCCAGTTTGCTCTTAAAGCACTGAAGTGCAATTTGTTCGTGGGAAAAAAAATAAAAAAACAAAAAAAACCAGCATTGTTCTAGGATACACAAGTGCTGCTGACCTACATATTTTTATTTCTACCATACGTTCCATTTTAAAACATGTGCAACGAACTTTCTTACTGCAGAAAGTCAAATGAAGAGTGTGCCATACTGGCCTACTTTACAATTTTAATCCTATGGAAGTACAGATGGATTTTATATAAACAAAGCATTTTTAGTACACAAAAATAGATACAAGTGCTGATACATGTCTGCATGGATAACCACCTGTCATTAAGTACATGCTTTTAAAGCAACTTCCTGACATGGATCTGTAATTAAGGCTGGCAGTAATTTGTAAAAGTTATGTCACATTTTTGTTCTGAGAATTTTGTTTACTTGACACTGTAATGTCTGTAATGTCTCTCATCTCCAGTATACTTAGTCCTTAACATTTCTATACTTATGTTGTGTTTCTTGTTTCTGTGAGCTTTATTAATGCATAAAGATCCAGTGAGCAAATTAAGGCTATTTAGAGGAATACGGATTGAATCATAGAATCACAGAATCACAGGGTTGGAAAGTACCTACAAGATCATCTAGTCCAACCATCTTCCCATTACCCTTGCTACCACAAGCTACTAAACCATATCTCGTAGCTCCTCATCCAGACGCCTCTTGAACACTGCCAGGGACGGCGACTCTACCACCTCCCTGGGCAGGTCATTCCAGCGCCTGACCACTCTCTGAGAGAAAAATGTTTTTCCTTATGTCTAATCTGAATATCGTCTGGCACAGCCTGTGGCTCTTTCCTCGGGTCCTGTTTGTTGCCTGGGAGAAGAGACCAAACCCCTCCTCATCACAGCCTCCCTTCAGGAAGTTGTAGAGTGCAATGAGGTCTCCCCTGAGCCTCCTCTTTTCCGGACTGAACAATCCCATCTCCCTCATCTGCTCCTCATAAGACTTGTGCTCCAGATCCCTCACCAGTTTTGTTGCCCTTCTCTGGACACGTTCCAGGGCCTCAATGTCTTTCTTGTAGAGAGGGGCCCAAAACTGAACACGATACTCAAGGTGCGGCCTCACTATTTCTAATGCAGGCCAGGATGCCGTTGGCCCTCTTGGCCACCTGGGCACATTGTCGGCTCATGTTCAGCCGAGCATCAGCCAACACCCCAATGTCTCTTTCCTCTTCACAGTCGTCCAGCCACTCAGCCCCAAGCCTATAGCACTGCATGGGGTTATTGTGGCCAAAGTGCAGGACCCAGCATTTGGCCTTGTTGAACCTGATCCCATTCACCTCAGCCCAGCAATCCAGCTTATCTAGATCCCTCTGAAGGGCCTCCCTACCCTCAGGCAGATCGACACTACCTCCCAACTTGGTGTCATCTGCAAACTTACTGAGGGTACACTCAGTCCCTTCATCTAGGTCATCAATAAAGGTATTAAACAAGATGGGCCCCAGCACAGACCCCCGGGGAACACCACTTGAAACAGGTCGCCAGCTGGACTTAACTCCGTGAACCACTACCCATTGGGCACAGCCCTCTAGTCAGTTCCTCACCCCAAAAAAGGGTATACCTATCCAGGTCACGGGCAGCCAGTTTCCCCAGGAGAATACTGTGAGAGACCGTGTCAAAGACTTTGCTAAGTCTAGGTAGACTACATCAACAGCCTCTCCCTCGTCTACCAGTCTGGTCACACAGTCGTAGAAGGAGATGAGGTTGGTCAAGCGCAACCTGCCTTTCATGAAGCCGTGCTGGCTGGGCCTAATCCCCTGGACGCCACGCGCGTGCCATGTGATCTCACCCAAGATGATTTGCTCCATAACTTTCCCTGGTACCGAGGTCAGGCTGACAGGCCTGTAGTTCCCTGGATCCTCCTTACAGCCCTTCTTGTAGATGGGAGTCACATCAGCAAGCCTCCAATCCACTGGGACCTCTCCAGATAACCAGCAGCGCTGGTAGATGGCGGAGAATAGCTCAGCAATCACCCCTGCCAACTTCCTCAGCACCCTAGGGTGGAGCCCGTCCGGTCCCACAGACTTGTGACAGTCCAGATGGAGGAGGAGCTCTCTAACTGTCTCCACCTGAATCACCGGGGGTGTATTCTGCGTGGCATCCCAGACTTCCAGACCAGGGTGTAAAGTGCCCTGAGGATAACTGATCTGACTATTAAAGGCAGATGTAAAGAAAGCACTGAGGACCTCAGCCTTCTCCTTATCCTCAGTGGTCACATTCCCCGCCGCATCAAGTAAAGGATGGAAATTCTCTTTGGTTCTTCTCTTACCATTGATATATTTGTAAAAGGATTTCTTATTGTCTTTTACTGCAGTGGCCAATCTGAGTTCAAGTCAGGCTTTTGCCTTCCTAACTTCCTCCCTGCATACCTTAGCAACTTCCTTGTAATCTCCCCAAGTCGCCTGTCCCTTCCTCCAGAGGACATAAACTCTCTTTTTCTTCCGAAGTCTCAACAATAGTTCACGGTTCATCCACACCGGTCTTCTTTCCCTACGGCTTGCCTTACGTCACTCAGGGACAGCCTGTTCTTGTGCCTTTAAGATATCCATCTTGAGGAGCGTCCAGGCTTACTGGACCCCTTCACCCTTAAAGAGCAACTCCCAAGGGACCCGTGCTACAAGCATCCTGAACAGGTCAAAGTCTGCCCTCTGGACGTTCAAGACAGCAGTTTTGCTAGTCACCCTTCTGACATCTCCAAGAATAGAGAATTCTACAGTTTCATGGTCACTCTGCCCAAGACAGTCCCCAGCCTTCACATCTCCCAGCAGTCCTTCACTGTTAGTGAAGAGCAGGTCTAACAGGGCACCACCCCTGGTAGGCTCTCGTACCAGCTGCGTAAGGAAGCTATCATCTTCCATGCACTCTAGAAACCTCCTGGACTGCTTCCTCTGCACTGCATTATATTTCCAACATATATCAGGGAAGTTGAACTCTCCCACAAGAACAAGTGCTGGAGATTGTGCGACTTCCGCAAGCTGCTCATAGAATGCCCCATCCATCTCTTCATCCTGATTAGGTGGTCTGTAGCAGACCCCCACCAAGATGTCACCCCTACAGGCCTTCCCCTGATCCTTACCCATAGACACTCAACTTTATCATTCCCAATCCAAAGCTCTTCAACATCAAAACACTCTTTGATCTAAAGGGCCACACCACCGCCTTTCCTTCCTCGTCTATCCCTTCTGAAGAGCTTGTAGCCATCCATCACAGCGCTCCAGTCATGGGAGTGGTCCCACCATGTTTCAGTAATAGCAACTAGGTCATAGTTAGCGTGTCACGCAGTCGCTTCCAGCTCCTCCTGCTTGTCGTCCATGATGCATGCATTGGTGTAGATGCACTTCAGCCAAGTCATCTGCCTCACCCCCAGCTCAAGCATTGTTCCCCTAGGCTCATCACTTGTGAGCCCTGTTTTGTCCTCTTCCCCCCATCCTAGATTGTTTATGTAGAGAAAAAAGGTTGCAGAATTGTACCCATTAAGGGTATGTCTGCACTGCTTACACTCAAAATGTGCCTAATTCCAGTCTTTTAATTTGAACTAATTTAGCAGTAAAAACAATCTGGATTTAGTTTGAGCTCCTCTGAAAGTTTTAACTGGAGACTGATGTCCCAAATTAATGCTCAAGTTCAAATACCTCATCTTCACAAGTATTTTATGTATTTGCAAATTTCAGTAACTGCCTTTTTGCTTTGCCTATTTAAAGATAGCTTGGTCTCAGTATTGACATATACTATTTTTGAAAAAAAAAAAAAAAGCTTAGTTTTTGTTGACTAAGAAAATGTTTCAGATTTTTCAGGTAGGCTCACAGTAACATATGCCAAGCAATGGCATTATTTACCTGGAACACTTTCTGTGAATAACTTTGTCTCTCACTGTAATATAGGATATTAACTTTGTGTAGTTCCTATGTTCACAACCCTCTGTATTACCTTACTTACAAGATTCTTTGCAAAATTTTACAAATGTAGATTGTCTTTACAAATACAGACTGTCTTCACAAATATATTGTACCAGTAGCCACTACAACCATCTAAAATAGGTGTTGAACTATATTCAGACATATTCTAATCATTATGATTTCTATCACTTGATTCAATCTTTATGAAATGTCATCAATCTTATAGACAACATAGGCTTTTCTGTTTATAATAGTTCAAAACAAAGCTATTATTACCCCGCTTATTTACTTTTAATGGATTTTGTGGTCTATTACTAGTGAATACAGAAATTCTCTCTTTGTAAACAGAAACAAGCAAAGTTTGTTGTTGTTTTTGTTTGTTTTTTGTTTGTTTGTTTTAATTTTGGCAAGCTTATTATGAACACTTGTTATACTGAAAGATAACAGTAAAATAAAATAATTTTGTTCTGGCTAGCCATTTAGTCTCTGAACACTGAGAAGAAAAAAATACTGTTTATGCAAGCCTGACTGAGTCCTTATTTTTCTTACTGTAAGCTGGAGAATCATTTGGAACTTTTGCTCTCATCACTGAAACTAGGAATGAGTTTCAGGTACCTGAGCTTGCATCTATTACCATCTTATGGTAATAGCATCCTGACTAGTCTCCATATGCTCCTTCTGAAGAGCTCAGGTCTCTCATTCACTCCTTGTCAAATCTTCCTGCTCATATGGATGTCCTTTTTGTTTGTTTGTTTGCTTGTTTGTTTGAAAAGAAAATATATGAATGTGCTGCAAAAATGTTGAATTGAACTCTGAACTTTCACCACAGCTTGATATGTGGGGAAAGGAGGTTTCCTTATTCATTTTTTTTAAATCATTAGCTTCACTTCTGTTGTTGTTTTGTACTTTCTTTAGGGAAAAGGATAATAACTTCCAGGAATTTGAATGCCTTCAAATTACTGGGTTTGGAGCAGATTAAAATTTTATAAGTTAAGTAGTAGTCAGGAAATTATCTATGGTTTAAGTACAGAGTACTCTAATGTTTAAAATTACAAAGAGTAACAAAGTCTTAGAACAACCTTATACAGAATTTCTTCAACTGTACTATTAAACTTAAGTAAGAGTGCTCTCCCATTTCACAACCTGTTAAGAGTGAACACTGTGACCTTTTTGTTTCTGTGTACTCTTTACTCTGTACTCTTGTTGGAAAGAGAAGGCAATGCTACGGAGTAAAAACTGATCACAAAATTTATATTTGCTGTCTGAAGGGTCTGTACTTAAAAGGAAGGAACATACTAATTTCTTCAAAATATTTGCTTTGGAAATCCCATTACCTGTATAATGAAGAGTGCTGTGCTGCCATTTAAAAGGGCCTGAAAAGGCTGGAGAGATGGGCAGAGAGGAATCTCTTGAAATTCAACAACAGCAACTGCAGAGTCCTGCACCTGGGATAACCCCATGCACCAATACAGGCTGAGGACTTACCTTCCAGAAAGGAGCTCTGCAGAGGAGGACCTGGGTGTCCTGGAGGACAACAGGTTGGCCATGAACCAGCAGTGTGCCCCAGTGGCCAAGAAGGCCAGTGGTATCCTGGGGTGCATTAAAAATGAAGTGGTCAGCAGGTCAAAGGGAGATGATCTTCTCCTTCTACTCTGCCGTGGTGAGGCCATATCTGAAGTACTGTGTCCAGTTCTGCACTCCCCAGTAGAAGAGAGATATGGAGCTCACAGAGCAAGTCCAGTGAAGGTCTACAAAAGTGATTCGGCAACTGTAGCATGTCTCCTACAAGGAAAGCTTGATGGAGATGGGCTTGTCCTTCCTGGAGAAGACATGGCTCAGAGGGGATCTGATCAGTGTGTATAAATAGCTGAAGTGAAAGTGTCAAGAGGATTGGGTCAGACTCTTCTCAGTGGTGCTCAGCAATAGCAAGAAAGGCAGCAGGCACAAACTGAAACACAGGATGTTCCAACTGAACATGAGATGTTGTAGACTCTCCCTCCTAGGAAATCTTCAAAAGCTGCCTGGACACGATCCTGGGCAACCTGCTCTAGATGTCCACACTTAAGCAGGGTTTTGGACCAAATGACCTCCAGAGATCCCTTCCAATCTTAGCTATTCTATGATCCTTTAATTCATATGAAGCAGACTACCAAAAAGACATTTTTACATGACAGTTTCTTGTTTAGTTGATAATAGTGCACTCCAAATATATCTCTTTCTCTTTATGACATTCTTTTCAACAAATTGAATCTATTGTTCCTATGTGTAGGTATTTTTCATACAGCTCCTGTTTAAAAGTTGTAAAAAGAATAATTTGACATAAAATAATTAACATCAGGAATGTAATATTTCTATCAAGTGATTTAGGGAGTTTTTCCTGCTTGTTTTTTCAGGTTTTTTTGTTTGTTTGTTTGTCAGTTTATTTGTTGTTTGTTTTTGTGAAGAATATTTCATATTTGTATCTCAAATATACATCAGTGTACATCAAATATAAATGAATTGTGTAAAGAAGTGGGATAATTTCTGAGTCACTACTAGAACATTCCCATGATTCATTTACTAAAGCTTGAGGGAAACCATTGATGGTAAGAAGGATAATTGCAAAATACTGTCCTTCACCACTACCACACCAGCTCAGGAAACTTCCATGAGCTGTATTTAGAAACTGAGATGTTTTTGTTGGTAGATCATCAATGACCAAAAGTAGAACAGCTCATAGGAAACTTTGAGCATGTTGATCACTCACACAGAAGAGAACAGGAAGAGAAATTTCATTACAAAGAGCAATGATGAAGCTATGAGTTGAGAGAGCCAACACATAAGCGCGAAACGTGTAAATCTGGAAAAATAAGAAATGGCTAGAAATAAAATTTAGGTGGGTGAAAGACTTGGAGATTAATAAAACAGTACAATTAGTTATAAAATTAATAGTTTTATAAACAACACAAAACCAACTAACCAACCAAATGATAAACAAATGAAACATACAAACAAGCAAACAAATCCCTCAAACTTCAGTCAACCCAAAGAGAAGATTAGGGGATAAGAGTTCTATTTTCTAAAAGTACATTTGAATTTCTTGTCACTTAGATCATTAATCTTGACTAATGAAATCTTACTGCATGAAAAACAAAAGGTTTTGTGTGTGCGTGTGTAACAGCAACCATGATTTAAAATGGGAGAGTAGAATGCCCATGAAGAAACAAAACTGTAAATTTGGCTCTGCTAATCCATATCCCTGTCATTCTCTAACTTTGCACTTAGAAAAATTACAAGAATCAAAAATGTTATAACCTCCTGTATTAGTGATATATACTCCAAGATTTTTTTCTTCTACAGAACATCTAAATTCATTGATTGAAAAAGGCATAACTAACTTACCCTAACATTCCTCAGCACTGATCAGACTAATCAGTGCTAAATGATCAATATTGTTTCTCTTGTGTTAAATCCCTCATATGAAAAAACTATTCATACTGAACTGAAAAGATCATGAACATTTATTACTATTCTTGTAGTTAGATCTTCTTCTGATATAACTATATAAATTATATAGGAATATTTCTTACTGCAAGTAATCCCTGTCAAGCAGAGAAAACTGCCACACGTTTTTTATAATTTTGTCAGTGGTAATGTCTGAACAGTGGCAATGTTGAACCTAGTGATGACTGCATGTCCCCTCGCACCACAATCAAAATTTGTACACAGATCTATTGCAAAAGTATTGCATAGGTGTTCTGTTCTTATAGCCAATTCTGAATGCCATAAACTTTCTTTGAAATCACTTTTGATATTTTCCTAAGGAAAATCAACTTGTGAAATGAAAATGTGTTGGCAGAGATAACTATTTAAAGACTGAAATCCACCAAAATATAAGCAGAGTTTGGACTCCAATAATGCAACAGGGTATATTTTACAGTTGATTATTCTCTTTATTTCAAATAATTTCTTTATTTCAAATTTTGCTATATTTCAGAGATCTTATTTCTAGATAGCTCCACACTTGAAGCACAAATACTATTTATTGTCTCATGGAAAATGTAGAGATGATCTGAATTAGCAAGTGAATGTTTAGTTAGAACATTTAGTTAGAAATTTTGAAATATCTTTAAATCTGTCTGCAGAAGTAAAATTGCAAATGATAGATTGTGAATAGAAACTTTTGTTTCAAAAATATCAATACTATCTTCCGGATAAAGGTGATTGTTTTCCATCTTAATATTTGTCATTTTGAAAGAGATTTAAAATAAATGGAGAAAAAAATCTCTGTTTTTTAGGGGAAGAGTCTTTGTGAGAAGTTGTGTGTGAAAGAGAACTTCCTGACATAATTGGTAAGTAAGACTACCAGGAGAGGTGCCCCACTAGAGCTCTTGTTCACAGGAAGGACTAGTGTGAGATGTGGAGGCTGGGAGCTGTCTAGAAGTGACCATGAAATGGTGGAGTTCTTAATCCTTAGTGAAGTTAGGAGGAGGGTCAGCAAAACTGGTACCTTGGATTTTCAGAGGGTAGATTTAGAACTATTCAGGATGCTGGTAGGGAGGGTCCCTTGGGATTCAGTCATGAAGTCCCTGGCATTCAGTCCAGGAAGGTTGGATGCTCCTCAAGAAGGAAGTCTTAGAGGTGCAGGAGCAGGCTGTCGTAAGATGAGCCAGTGGGGAAGAAGACTGGCATGGACAAACAGGGAACTTTTGCTGAGGCTAGAGGAGAAAAAGAGAGCCTACCTCCTGTGGAAGAAGGGATAAGCAACTCAGGGAGAGTACAAAGAAGTTGCTAAGATATACAAGGAGAAAATTAGAAAGGCAAAAACCCAGAAGGAACTCAATGCAGCCACTGTAGTAAAAGACAACAAAAAGTTCTTTACAAATAAATTAACAGTAAGAGGAGGGCTAAGGAGGATCTCCATCATTTACTGGATGCAGTGGGGAATGTGACCACTGAGGATAAGGAAAAGGTGAGATCTTCAATGCCTTCTTTACATACATCCTTAATAGTCAGACCAGTTATTCTCAGAGTACTCTACTCCCTGACCTGGAAGTCTCAAATGGGATGAAGAATAAAACCCTCATGATTCAGATGGAAACAGCAAGAGACCTACTACTCTATCTGGACTGTCATAAGTCCATGGGCTGGATGGGATCCACCTGAGGGTGTTGAGGGAGCTGGTGGATGTGATTGCCAAGCTGCTTTCCATCATCAGTGTTCCTGGTCAACTGGAGAGGTCCCAGAGGACTGGAGTCTTGTCAATGAGACTCCCTCCCATCTACAAGAAGGAGGAGAACCCAGAAAACTATAGGCCTGTCAACCTGTCCTTGATGCCAGGGAAGGTTATGGAAAAGACCATCCTGAGTGAGGTCACACAGCATGTGCTGGACAATCAGAGGATAAGGGCAAGCAAGCATGGGTTCACAAAAGGCAAGTCCTGGCTGACAAACCTGATTTCCTTTGACCACATGATTCACCTGGTGAATGACAGAAAGGCTGCTGATGTAGTCTACCTGGACTTCAGCAAAGCCTTCAACATTGTCTCCCACTGTATGCCCATAGAGAAGCTGTCAGCCTGTGGCTTTGACAGGTACACTCTTTGCTGGGTGTACCACACAATTGGCTGGATAGGTGGGCCCAGAGAGTGGTGGTAAATGGAGTCAGATCCAGCTGGCAACTAGTCACAAGTAGGTTCCCCAGGGGTCAGTATTGGGGCCCATTCTGTTCAATATCTGTATTGATGATCTGGATGAGAAAATTGAGTGCACCTTCAGTAAGATAACAAATGACACCAAGTTGGCTGGAAGTGTCGATCTGCCTGCAGGTAGTGAGGCCCTTCAGAGAGATCTGGACAGGCTGGATAGCTGGGCTGAAGCCAGTGGGATAAGGCTCAACAAGACTACGTGCCGAGTCCTGCACTTTGATCACAACAACTCCATGCAACACTATAGTCTTCACACAGAGTGGCTGGAAGACTGTGTGGAAGAAGTGACCTCAGAGTGCTAGTTGACTCTCAGCTGAACATGAGTCAACAGTGCGTGCAGGTGGCCAAGAAGGCCAATGGCATCCTGGTTTGTATCAGAAATAGTGAAGCCAGCAATATCACTGAGGTGATTGTCCCCATGTACTCAGCTCTGGTAAGGCCGTACTTTGAGTACTGTGTTCAGTTTTGGGCCCCTCAGTACAAGAAAGACATCAAGATACTGGAGCATATCCAGAGAAGGGCAATGAGGCTGGTGAGGGATCTGGGGTACAAGTCTTATGAGGAGCAGCTGAGGGAACTTGGATTGTTCAGTCTGAGAAGAAAATGCTCAGGGGAGACCTTATTGCTCTTTACAACTACCTGAAAAGAGGTTATGGCAAGATGAGGGTCAACCCCTTCTCCCAGGTAACTAGTGATAGGACAAGAGGTTGTAGTCTCAAGTTGCATCATAAAAGGTTCAGGTTGGATATTATGAAAAATTATTCTTCAAAAGAGCAGTCAGGCACTGGAGCAGGTTGCCTGGGGTGGTGGTAGAGTCACCATTCCTGGAGATGTTAAGAAATGTGCAAATGTAGCATTTAGATACATGGTTTAGTGGGCAATATTGGTGGTAGGTGGACTGTTGGACTGGATGATCCTGGAGTGATTCTGTGTGACTCTGTGTGTGAAGTTAATTGATGCTATTCTATTGATCTAACTGTACATTTCTGCTGTAACTGAAAAAAAAAATTCTCATATGGGAAATCCATATTTTGTTCTACCTATATATATACCTATATATCTACCTATATATATAAATATATATAATTTTCTGAGTATACATTCATATTTTACATTGACCTTAGACCAGCATGCATACTGTATGAAAAAGATCTCACGTTACTAGTACACAACATGAAAATATATCCTTCTTGATACATTTTGGAGAACTTGAAAACAAACTAATCAGAATTAGGATTTCATGACAGTCAAATAAACTATGGCATATAACCCAACTTTGAGCTCAGCAGTTCTTGAGTAGATTCTCAACTTCACTTGGTGTAAAATCTCATAGAGACTTCAGTGGGATTAGGGTTTCACGCTGGTTCTGATAAAAGATTAAATATAGTAGTGTCTCAAAGGTATAATAAACATGAAATCTCTCTCATGAACGACAGCCTATTTTACTAAAAAGTTAACAATGACTATAATCTTTTGCTGTGACAGTAACACACATTTGCAGTGTCTGACCTGCCTTACTATTTAAAGACAAATATGCTAGTATGCACTTTGTAGCATTTTATCAACAGCTCTGAAGCATCAATGCAGCATACTGTAATATAAATTTCAGTGCTAAGCTGTGCTTTAATACATTTTAGTTATGCCTATTGACGTCAATGGGAAAAAAATGCAAGTGCCCAAGTAAAAATTTTGGTCTCAGAAGATACAAGAGTGTAATTTAGCTTTCATTGCTTGAATTGCTCTGTGGTATTTTTATTTTCCCTCATTTCATTAACTCATCAGACCTTCTACATTGAATGCAGAAAAGAAGTTGCTTGCAGACTAATGAACAAGCCTTGCCAAATATAAACTTACAGAATAGTTACTCATTTAACTGGTTCATATTCATAAGGAAACCATGTTTGTGTTCTTATTAGTAGTCACTTATTCATACTTTAATAAACTATTCATCAGTGCTTATTTGAAACACATCTTTCCATTTTTATCCTGTCACGCTTTGCACAATACTTAGTAGATAATTCCAGTCTCTTAATCACAGAATTCTTATAACATGCAACAGATAATCAAGATCATCAATGCTAGGGACAATGAGGTACAATGGAACCAGACTCTGAACTCATATAATATCAGCATTTATGCTTACATATGCCAAATAGAAGCTGTTACACTGTGTGGATAACAGCTGTTATTATAATGCATCTCTGGTATGTGGGAAGCTATTTGGGAAGACCAAAGGTGATTTTAGTGTGTGGAGATTTTGATGCATTTATTCATCAACATTTATAGAAATGGGCTAAAACAGATAGCTTGACAAATGTTTTGTATCTCTTGATATGAGCTTTTCTCTATGCTTTTCTATGCATAATTTTATAGATGTTAAAAAAGAGCTCATCTAGTAATGCTCTTTCTGGCTGAGAATACATCATTTTTCACAGTCCCAAACCAAAAGAAGTCCCATAGCTGCCATAAACCTGAATGCAGTTTCTAACTTTAAACACTATTTTCAGGCACTGTTGTTGCACAGATATAAAGAACAATCCCTTTTTTTTTTTTTTTTTTTTTTGGTAAGCCAATGTGTTTATCTGCACTGTTCAGGAGCCCAGAACTCCATATGGTTTTCTTTCACCATCTTTTATAGAGCTGTTTCTGAACTTCTCATCTCAAATTAAAAACTGAAGTTTAACCAGACTACACCAAATAGTTGTTCTTGCCAGCTGTGCCCTGACTAAGTCCTCTACAGGACTGGTATTTGCTTTTCGCTTGTGCTTAGTAGTTCTGTGTACTTAGTATGAAGAAAATGATCTCATCAAAAGAGGCCTGACATTCCAGTGAGACGTTTGCAAGGCCTTCAAAACATGAGCATATGTTTTCCTGATACATACTTTGTGCCAGAAGGGGTGTAATGAGTCATCACCTCAGCAATATTTAATACCCCAATTAATCTAAAGCCTCTTTCAACCTTTTTGCTGCTAGTAAACTTGTTATACTTTTAAATAAAATATTTATCTGAAAATATGCTACTTAGCCAGCAATGTAGGTGTGTTTCTCCTAACTGGTAACCCTAAAAATGTTTATGGTACTTAATGCTGATCACTGAAAAGCTCTACACATCACTTTCTATCCTGGCATTAGTATGGGGTAGGAACAACTGTGCAATAATTAAATACCACCATTCAAAATGCTAAAAATCCTATATATACTGATGATGACTTGAAATCAGTGGAAGGTTTTCTCCTGAATTCAGTAAATATTGTCTCAGGCCAAAGGGAACAAGTTCTTCATCTTGCTAACATCTGAGAACGCTCCTATATATCATACAAACGTAACAGAGAAGGACCAGGGGGTCCTGGTGGATGAACTAAACATGATCCATCAGTATGCTCTTTCAGCTCAGAAAGCCAATGGTATCCTGGGCTCCATCAGAAGAGGGGAGGCCAGCAGAGAGAGGGAGGTGATTGTCCTTCTCTACTCTGCCCTTGTGAGGCCCCCTCTGGAGTACTGCATCCAGGCCTGGGGCCCCTAGTACAAGAAAGACAGGGACCTGTTGGAGAGGGTCCAGAGGAGGGCCATGAAGATGATCAGAGGGCTGGAGCACCTCCCCTATTAAGAGAGGCTGAGACAACTGGGCTTGTTCAGCCTCGAGAAGAGAAGGTTACGGGGTGACCTCATTGCAGCCTTCTGGTATTTAAGGATGGATTATAAAAAGGTGGGGAATCAACTTTTTATTTGGGTGGACAGTGATAGGACAAGAGGGAAGGGTTTTAAGCTCAAAGAGGGAAGGTTTAGATTGGATGTCAGGGGGAAGTTCTTTACAGAGAGAATGGTGAGATGCTGGGACAGGCTGCCCAGAGAGGTTATGGATGTTCCATCCCTGGAGGTGTTCAAGGCCAGGTTGGATGGAGCCCTGGGCAGCCTGGTCGAGTACCAGATCTGGACATTGGTGGCCCTGCCTGTGGCAGGGGATTGGAACTTGATGATCCCTGGGGTCCCTTCCAACCCAAGCTATTCTGTGATTCTGTGATTCTATGATACAGCAGCCTTACAATGAAAGGTGCAGTTTTTCAGTTAAAAGAAGCAAAGTAATTTGTTCATTTCCTAACACTAAATTTGTAGCATCTGTCTGAAAGTTGATTTCCATACCCTGCTTGAGCTTGAGCCATGCATTTGTTAGTTTGAGCTAGTTAGTAACAAGTATTTAAGTTTTGACTTTGCTATTAGAGCTCAGCATGCAATAAATCAGATTTCAACTGCTTGAACACTTTTTTATTTAATCTAGGCTGAAAAGAGAAATTCAAATAATTCACTGGCTAAATGTTGTTCCCTGAAAAATAAATATGTTTGTGTCATAGTGATGAGCTTGAATTCTCTGCCTTCTGTCCCTTTTCTATTATTACATTTTCTATATTCTAGGGCATCAGTAAGTTTTAAATTGTTGTTTGGGCAGTACAATGTCATATAGATGTTTTACAAGTCCTACAAGGTATAATTAAATCTTTGAGATCTGCTTATCCCTAGAAATTATCATGATCAAGTGTTCTATCTTTATATTTTGTTCTCTCTATTACCTTTAGGCATGTGTAAAGAAAAAAAAAAAACTGTTAAGTTTTGCTCAGCTCTTCCGCATATATCAGAAATAGATCATAGAACCATAGAATTGCTTGGGTTGGAAAGGATCTGGCTGCAGGGAGTGCCTGAGCCTACTGCTGCCTGGGGAGGGTGGCAGGGATTACACCTGTGTGAGGTGTGAGCAGGTGGATGAGCTGCTCAGCCTGGTGGTGGAGCTCAAGGAGGAGGTGGAGAGACTAAGGACCATCAGGAAGGTGTGAGCAGGATATTGACTGGTGGAGTGACTCGCTGATGTGCCAGAGGGAAGGGTGCCAGGGAGATACCCACAGAAAAGTGGTTGAGCCCCTGCCGTGTCACAGTCGGACAGACCTGACAGATGAGGAGGATTGAAAGAGAGTTCTGACTTGGCATCACAGGAGCCCCTCCTGCCTGCCTACTCCACTTCCCCAGCTCCCACTAAGCTACAGGTTTGAGATGCTGGAAATTGAAGGAGAGGGGAGTGGCAAGGCGATGGAGGATCTGCCTAGGAGGGAGCCTAAGGCGAGGCAGTCACACCCATGCCTTGAGACTGCCTCTGTCAGGAAAGAAAGAAAGGTGGTTGTGGTGGGCGACGCCCTTCTCAGAGGAACAGCCCCATATGCAGACCAGACTTGAGCCATTGGTAAGTGTGCTGCCTTCTTGGGGCCCGGGTCAGGGACATAATTAGAAAACTCCCACAGCAGGTTAGGTCCATGGATTACTTTCTATTACTCATAGTTCAGGTGGGCAGTGATGAAATTGCTCAGAGAAGCCTACAAACTATGAAGAGAGGTTTCAGGGGTTTAGGACGCTTAGTTCAAGGAGCAGGATCACAAGTGATCTTTTGTTCCATACCTTCAGGGGCAGTGAGGGACATGGAGCGGACTTGGAAAGTGCAAGTAATGAATAATTGGCTCAGAGGCTGGTGTTGAGGCAGAAACTTTGGGTTCTTTGGTCATGGGGCAGTTTACTTGCCCCCTGGCATGTTGTCCATGCATGGAACCCACCTACCTCAAAGCAGGCAATGAATCTTAGCAGAGGAGCTATCAGGGCTTATCAAAAGAGCTTTAAACCAGTTACAACAGGGGAAGGTGACAAAACAGGGCTCACAAGTGATGAGCCTAGGGGAACAATGCTTGAGCTGGGGGTGAGGCAGATGACTTGGCTGAAGTGCATCTACACCAATGCATGCATCATGGACGACAAGCAGGAGGAGCTGGAAGCGACTGCGTGACACGCTAACTATGACCTAGTTGCTATTACTGAAACATGGTGGGACCACTCCCATGACTGGAGCGCTGTGATGGATGGCTACAAGCTCTTCAGAAGGGATAGACGAGGAAGGAAAGGCGGTGGTGTGGCCCTTTAGATCAAAGAGTGTTTTGATGTTGAAGAGCTTTGGATTGGGAATGATAAAGTTGAGTGTCTATGGGTAAGGATCAGGGGAAGGCCTGTAGGGGTGACATCTTGGTGGGGGTCTGCTACAGACCACCTAATCAGGATGAAGAGATGGATGGGGCATTCTATGAGCAGCTTGCGGAAGTCGCACAATCTCCAGCACTTGTTCTTGTGGGAGAGTTCAACTTCCCTGATATATGTTGGAAATATAATGCAGTGCAGAGGAAGCAGTCCAGGAGGTTTCTAGAGTGCATGGAAGATGATAGCTTCCTTACGCAGCTGGTACGAGAGCCTACCAGGGGTGGTACCCTGTTAGACCTGCTCTTCACTAACAGTGAAGGACTGCTGGGAGATGTGAAGGCTGGGGACTGTCTTGGGCAGAGTGACCATGAAACTGTAGAATTCTCTATTCTTGGAGATGTCAGAAGGGTGACTAGCAAAACTGCTGTCTTGAACGTCCAGAGGGCAGACTTTGACCTGTTCAGGATGCTTGTAGCACGGGTCCCTTGGGAGTTGCTCTTTAAGGGTGAAGGGGTCCAGTAAGCCTGGACGCTCCTCAAGATGGATATCTTAAAGGCACAAGAACAGGCTGTCCCTGAGTGACGTAAGGCAAGCCGTAGGGAAAGAAGACCGGTGTGGATGAACCGTGAACTATTGTTGAGACTTCGGAAGAAAAAGAGAGTTTATGTCCTCTGGAGGAAGGGACAGGCGACTTGGGGAGATTACAAGGAAGTTGCTAAGGTATGCAGGGAGGAAGTTAGGAAGGCAAAAGCCTGACTTGAACTCAGATTGGCCACTGCAGTAAAAGACAATAAGAAATCCTTTTACAAATATATCAATGGTAAGAGAAGAACCAAAGAGAATTTCCATCCTTTACTTGATGCGGCGGGGAATGTGACCACTGAGGATAAGGAGAAGGCTGAGGTCCTCAGTGCTTTCTTTACATCTGCCTTTAATAGTCAGATCAGTTATCCTCAGGGCACTTTACACCCTGGTCTGGAAGTCTGGGATGCCACGCAGAATACACCCCCGGTGATTCAGGTGGAGACAGTTAGAGAGCTCCTCCTCCATCTGGACTGTCACAAGTCTGTGGGACCGGACGGGCTCCACCCTAGGGTGCTGAGGAAGTTGGCAGGGGTGATTGCTGAGCTATTCTCCGCCATCTACCAGCGCTGCTGGTTATCTGGAGAGGTCCCAGTGGATTGGAGGCTTGCTGATGTGACTCCCATCTACAAGAAGGGCTGTAAGGAGGATCCAGGGAACTACAGGCCTGTCAGCCTGACCTCGGTACCAGGGAAAGTTATGGAGCAAATCATCTTGGGTGAGATCACATGGCACGCGCGTGGCGTCCAGGGGATTAGGCCCAGCCAGCACGGCTTCATGAAAGGCAGGTTGCGCTTGACCAACCTCATCTCCTTCTACGACTGTGTGACCAGACTAGTAGACGAGGGAGAGGCTGTTGATGTAGTCTACCTAGACTTAGCAAAGTCTTTGACACGGTCTCTCACAGTATTCTCCTGGGGAAACTGGCTGCCCGTGACCTGGATAGGTATACCCTTTTTTGGGGTGAGGAACTGACTAGAGGGCTGTGCCCAATGGGTAGTGGTTCACGGAGTTAAGTCCAGCTGGCGACCTGTTTCAAGTGGTGTTCCCCGGGGGTCGGTGCTGGGGCCCATCTTGTTTAATACCTTTATTGATGACCTAGATGAAGGGACTGAGTGTACCCTCAGTAAGTTTGCAGATGACACCAAGTTGGGAGGTAGTGTCGATCTGCCTGAGGGTAGGGAGGCCCTTCAGAGGGATCTAGATAAGCTGGATTGCTGGGCTGAGGTGAATGGGATCAGGTTCAACAAGGCCAAATGCTGGGTCCTGCACTTTGGCCACAATAACCCCATGCAGTGCTATAGGCTTGGGGCTGAGTGGCTGGACGACTGTGAAGAGGAAAGAGACATTGGGGTGTTGGCTGATGCTCGGCTGAACATGAGCCGACAATGTGCCCAGGTGGCCAAGAGGGCCAACGGCATCCTGGCCTGCATTAGAAATAGTGAGGCCGCACCTTGAGTATCGTGTTCAGTTTTGGGCCCCTCTCTACAAGAAAGACATTGAGGCCCTGGAACGTGTCCAGAGAAGGGCAACAAAACTGGTGAGGGATCTGGAGCACAAGTCTTATGAGGAGCAGATGAGGGAGATGGGATTGTTCAGTCCGGAAAAGAGGAGGCTCAGGGGAGACCTCATTGCACTCTACAACTTCCTGAAGGGAGGCTGTGATGAGGAGGGGTTTGGTCTCTTCTCCCAGGCAACAAACAGGACCCGAGGAAAGAGCCACAGGCTGTGCCAGACGATATTCAGATTAGACATAAGGAAAAAACATTTTTCTCTCAGAGAGTGGTCAGGCGCTGGAATGACCTGCCCAGGGAGGTGGTAGAGTCGCCGTCCCTGGCAGTGTTCAAGAGGCGTCTGGATGAGGAGCTACGAGATATGGTTTAGTAGCTTGTGGTAGCAAGGGTAATGGGAAGATGGTTGGACTAGATGATCTTGTAGGTACTTTCCAACCCTGTGATTCTGTGATTCTATGATTCAATCCGTATTCCTCTAAATAGCCTTAATTTGCTCACTGGATCTTTATGCATTAATAAAGCTCACAGAAACAAGAAACACAACATAAGTATAGAAATGTTAAGGACTAAGTATACTGGAGATGAGAGACATTACAGACATTACAGTGTCAAGTAAACAAAATTCTCAGAACAAAAATGTGACATAACTTTTACAAATTACTGCCAGCCTTAATTACAGATCCATGTCAGGAAGTTGCTTTAAAAGCATGTACTTAATGACAGGTGGTTATCCATGCAGACATGTATCAGCACTTGTATCTATTTTTGTGTACTAAAAATGCTTTGTTTATATAAAATCCATCTGTACTTCCATAGGATTAAAATTGTAAAGTAGGCCAGTATGGCACACTCTTCATTTGACTTTCTGCAGTAAGAAAGTTCGTTGCACATGTTTTAAAATGGAACGTATGGTAGAAATAAAAATATGTAGGTCAGCAGCACTTGTGTATCCTAGAACAATGCTGTTTTTTTTGTTTGTTTGTTTTTTTCCCACAAACAAATTGCACTTCAGTGCTTTAAGAGCAAACTAGGATAGTGTGATTGCCAAACTACAAGTCACTATATCACTGATTTTATTGAAGCGGTCAAAAGATGCTCTATAAACATGTCTCTTTCTAAATACAGAGTTTACACACAGACATATATATGTAAAAAATAAGCTTGAATAGTTACTCAGTAATCATACGGAGTCAGCACTATAAAATTAATTTCTGTCTCACTTGGGAATTTTAAGTAAATGGGATATGGTAGAAATCAAAATCTAAATTAAATAGATAAGTCAGAATCTAATCTATATTTCCACTGATCTCAAAAAGAATAGAGCATATTCAGTACTTCCAGAATTGAATTCCCACTGTAGACACTGCCTACCATGATATATACCACATTTTCTGTGAGCCTTTAAACTGAGTTCCAATTTATGCACAAAGCATAGAACTTCAGTTCCTGATGTATGACCAATCCTTCATTATAGTTCTGCATTAGGCAAACCATTAAATACATTTGCACTTCAGACTTTTCTGCAGTCATTGCAGCTATTAATATTTTGTTATGTGTTTAAGTGCTCTCCTAATTGAAGGTCATACTGAGGTTGGTTGTTTTCTAAATTATTTTCGACAACGAGAACAAATGCACTGTACTCAGCCTGTTTTCCACCAGCTGCAGAGAAACGAAGAGCATCAGATTTCCTCTAAATATGTGGTTTCCAGATGTTTTTCAGACAGTTCTGCTGCTGCTTTATTTTCCTCTTTATCCTGATTTCCACTAACAATCCCCAAACTACTGTACCTTTTCTCCTCTCTCATCCAGGGCACCAAATTTCTTGAAGCTTTATCCTTGTGGCAGCACAAACTCTGGAATGAAGCACAAGCTAATAAACCCCTTATGTTGAATTGTGTCAATAATGAGAAACTGGTTCAAAACTGAACCCTGCAGCCAGAGTCTCACCAATGAATGCTTTTTCATGCTCACACTCCAGTGAAAGACAAATTCTTCTCACTGTCAAGCTTATTACTAATGGGTAGAAATGAACGTGACCCAGTTAATCTCATCTTTACATATATAAGACTTTTGATGAATTATCATACATTAAGCCATCTATTACAGGTTTTGTCCATGACAATGCATTTAACTCAAAGGATGTAAATTTAGGAGAGAGACTGGGTTGATTTCACAGACTATTCTTGGTGTATATAGGCTTAGTTGTCTGATAACTAGAGGTCCCATGTAGCTTGCTACATAATGACAGGAAAAATAGTCCCTGTTGTAGCTTTCCCCACAACAAAAAGGGCATCCTTGTTTTACTGAATGGGATGGAACTAATGAGTTATTTATTCCCTGAGCATTTCATTAAATGCAGGTACAAGGATGTCTATCCCGTCTTCCTGAACAAAAGGACAGACAACCTCAGGACCAAGCTTACTTGTATCACCTCACTTTGTGCTATTGAAGTGGAAACATTCATTTGCTTACATTTTGAACATGCAGCCAATATCACATTTCACAGAAGAGTCAATAAGATTTACACAGGACAGCGTGTAGCTTAAGGGTAAAAACTATCATTATGCAATGTTCAGGAAAGGTCACCTTTATTAATTAATGGATTTGTAATTTGAAATCAGAAGATGGCCTTGCAGCTCACTCTTACAACAGTATTTGATTACTGTTTATTCCTTTTTAACATCAAGTATCTTTCCCAAACATCTATTTACCCAGGTAGACTGGTACCATCTCTCTAGAAATAGAAATCAGAAATCAGGTGAGCTGAAAGAAACTTGGAATAGCTTCTGCTCTAGGCTTCTTCATATAAGTATTTTAGAGTAAGAGGTGTAAGTGTAACATAACTGCTTCCAAGCTATCCTTTAATTACACAATCATCATTAAGGAAAGGGATCTTGCCTTGTATGTATATTCTGATTACACTTAATTACTCTTCACTTTACTGTTCTTTTTATACTTGCAAGTATGATTTCTTGTATGTATTATGTGTTGTTAAAAAATCACTAGATATAATGAAGTGAAACAGTCTTATTTAATTTGCAGGAGTTTGTAGATAAAAAATAAAGTGTCTTGTGTAACTTTTGATTCTTCTTGAACTAACACATCGTATTTCCACCTCATAGCTCAAATTATCTTCACTTGAAACTGGGTGAAAATAATGAGTTGCTTTAATTCTAGATGAGTTTGGATTTAAGCATTTGTTAGTTTTTTTCTTTCCTGAGTATTGTAGGGAACCTTTCAATTATCATTGACCAAATACTGAGCTACAGTGAAGATGAGTCAGATGTGGATAATCTTTGGCAGTGGGTAGGCTAACTCAGTGAGGCAGGCTTTAAACAGAAAGATGGTCAGGGTACAAAATAGCAATGCTCACACTATCACAACCAAGTGGGGAATAGGCCTGGTCAATCAGAACAGTGACAAACATTCCTTAGCTGTATTCCACAACAAGAGCCAGAAGGCCAGCCACTTCAGAGTGTGTATAGTTATGGTGGATCCTCTTGCACTCTTCTAGGGAAGCCTGCATCCTTTTCTTCTCTGAAGTGCCTGTATACCAGTGCACAGCATGGGAAATAAACAGAAACAACCAGAGATCTGGGTGCAGTCACAGAGCCATGATCTCCTTGTGATCATAGAGACATGGTGGTGCAGCTCACATGAATGGAATACTGTTATGGATGGCTATGTCCTTCTGATGAAAGACAGACCAGCAAGGTGAGGTGGTGGAGTTGCTCTTCATGTGAGAGAACATGAATGTATCAAGCTCTGCCTAGAGATGAATGAGTGGAGAGTTTATGTGTATTAAGCAGCAGGCTAATATGAATGACACTGTTGTGGCACGTACAGTCCAGGATCTTCCTGCAGTGCATGGAAAATAGCTTTCTGATGCAGGTGATGGAGAATCCAATGAGAAGTGTGCTGCTGGACCTTGTTCTTATAAAAAAAGATCTGGTTAGTTTTGTGAAAACTGGGGGCAGCCTGGGATGTGGTTACCATGAGATAGTGGTGTTCAGGATCTTGCATGAAAGAAACAGAGCAACAAGTAGCAACCCCAAAATTCAGGAGAAGCAAGGGTCTAGTTGGAGATATCCCATGGGTGTACTGTAAAGTAAAGGAATCCAAGAGAATTGGTTGCTATTAAAGCACCATTCCCTCCTAGCTCAAGATCAGCACAAACTAAAAGTACAAAACCAGGCAAATGTGGCAGGAGATCTGCACAGATAAGCAAGGAGCTCATGGGAAAAATTCAAATGGAAAAAAAAAAATCTATAGAATGTGGATAAGAGATCTGACCACTTGATAGGAGTATAGGAATATTGTCAGGGCATGCAGGGATGAAGTAATGAAGGCCCACTGGAATTAAATCTGGTGGGGTGCATTTAAAAGAGCGTTGACAGCAGGTTAAGGGAGGTGATCCTCCCTCTCTAGTCTGCCCTGGCAAGGCCACATCTGGAGTATTTTGTCTAGTTCTGGTCTCCCTAGTTCAAGAAAGACAGGGAACTTCTAGAGAGAGCACACTGGAGGGCTACAAAGATTATTAGGGTCCTAAACCATTTAAAAGAGAAGGTAAAGGCTGAGAGACCTGCAACTGTTTAGCCAGGAGAACAGATGACTCAGAGGGGATCTTATCAACACTTATAAGTATCTAAATTGCGGGTGTCAAGTGGATGAGGCCAGGCTCTTCTCAGAAGTACCCAGTGACAGGACAAGGGGCAGTGGGCACAAACAGGAATATAGGGGTTTCCATATGAACATGAGAAAAAACTTTGCTGTGAGGGTGATAGAGCACTGGAACAGGCTGCCCAGAGTCGTTGTGGAGTCTCCCTTGGACATATTCAAGACTCGCCTGGACACTTTTCTCTGCAGCCTACTGTAGAGAATGGAATCTTCAGAGGTCCCTTCTAACCCCTGTGATTCTGTGATCCTGTGTACACATTTCTTAAGTTTTACTCTAAATATTTTCCACTCTCCCTGGTGGGCCAAAAGCATCCTGAATTTAACTTCAACAAAGTCCATTAAGTTTAACCAAGAATTAAATTGTCTTGTTAATTTTTAACAGGGTGCTAAAGGAAAGTGATGGCATTTTGAAACTCCACCTCTTGTCTCTCAAGAAGAAATATATATATATATCTATGGAGAAAGAATACTGAAGCATCACTTTGTTAGTAAATTGAATACTGGTGTGACATTGGGTATATTTGATAGTACAGTTTAAAGTGTTTAGAGAATGTATACATATTACTGAAGGCTTTTTGGCACTGTCACTTGAAATCTGGATTGCAACAAGCACTTCTTTTATTACTGACAAATAGAAAGCATGTGTTTGGCATTATTTATTGTTTTCTGTGTAGCATGTGTCAAGATTTGAAAGTGTCTGTTTCACTAGTCACGCACTAAGTTTGGTTGTTATAATTAAGTTGCTAATATCTGGCATGGTAAGCAGTCAGCAGGATTTGATTTCACAGTTTAACAGACTGACTTGACACCTCTGGAAGCTGAGGGGGAGAGACTCAGTAGCACATTGAGAAAAATACCATCACTTTCTTAATGATTCAGACCACATTATCCAAAACCGTCATTAATTCTGATCCTTCCATATCTGAGTGAAGAAAGGGAAACTGTCCACCTCACCTGACTATAACAGTGTTTCAAACACCCAAACTTAGGGGATGTTTTGGAAAAAAGCTCTTTGTGTGTATGCTACTACTAGTAAGATTTTTGTTTGTTTGTTTTAAAAAATATGAGCAAGATTTCCAAAGATAACATATATTTTCTAACTAAAATGGTCATCTTTTTAAAACATTTTTTCCCTCTGATTCTAAAATTCCTTGAAGAGCTGAGCAAACCTGAACATTTCAATGCCATGAGAAATCCCCACAGTTAAAAATTACTCCACCTTTGCATAGGACTAAAACCCACCCATGCCCACTAAACCATGTCCCTAAATGTCAGGTCTACACATTTCCTGAATACCTCCAAGGATGGTTATTCCACTATCTCCCTGGGCAGCCTGTTCCAATGCTTGACCACTACTATCTCACAAAATATCTTTTTCATAATATCCAACCTTAACCTCCCCTGCTGCAACATTCCCTCTAGTCCTATCACTACCTACCTGGGAAAAGGGGCACACCCCCACCTTGCCACAACCTCTTTTCAGGTAGTTGTAGAGAGCTTTCCCTGAGCCTCCTTCTTCAGACTGAACAATCCCAGTTCCCTCAGCTGCTCCTCATAAGACTTGTGCTCCCATCACCAATAGTTCTCACTAAACCACGTCCCTCGACACAACATCCAAACGTTCCTTGAATACCTCCAGGGTCAGTGACTCCACCACCTCCCTGGGCAGCCCATTCCAGTGCCTGACCACTCTTTCAGAGAAGCAGTATTTCCTAATGTGCAGCCTGAACCTCCCCTGGTGCAGCTTGAAGCCATGCCCTCTAGTCCTATCACTAGTCACACGAGAGAACAGGCTAACCCCCAGCTCACTACAACTTCCCTTCAGGTAGTTAGAGCATTAAGGTCTCCCATGAACCTCCTTCTCCAGACTAAACAATCCCAGCTTCTCCAGCTGCTCCTCATAAGGCCTGTGCTCCAGACCCCTCACCTGCTTTCTTGCCCTTCTCTGGACATGCTCCATGGCCTTGATGGTCGTTCTTGCAGTGAGGGGCCCAAAACTGGACACACTACTAGAGGTGCGGCCTCACCAGTGCTGAGTACAGGGGGACAATTACTTCCCTGTTCCGGCTAGCAACACTGTTTCTGATGCAAGCCAAGATGCCATTGGCCCTCTTGGCCACCTGTGTACACTGTTGACTCATGTTCAGCTGAGAGTCAACTAGCACCCCCAGGTCCATTTTCTCTACACAGTCTTCCAGCCACTCTGCCCCAAGCCTGTAGCCTTGCCTGGAGTTGTTGTGGCCAAAGCGCAGGACCTGGCATTTGGCCTTGTTGAACCTTATCCCATTGGCTTCAGCCCAGCTATCCAGCCTGTAGGGCCTTGCTACCCGCAGGCAAATCGACACTTCCAGCCAACTTGATGTAATCAGCAAACTTACTGAGGGTGCACTCAGTGCCCTTATCCAGGTCATCAATAAAGATATTGAAGAGGACATGCCCCAGCATGGACTCCTGGGGAACACCACTTGTGACCGGTCGCCAGCTTGATTTATCATAGAATCATAGAATTACTCAGGTTGGAAAGGACCTCAAAGATCATCAACTCCAACCGCAGCCTAACCATAGTACCCTAACTCTAACATCCCTCCACTAAATCATCTCTGAGCACCACATCCAAATGGCTCTTAAACACATCCAGGGATGGTGACTCAACCACCTCCCTGGGGAGCCTATTCCAGTGCTTAACTGGATTTAACTCCATTCACCACCACTCTCTGGGCGTGGACCTCCAGCCAGTTCCTTACCCAGCCAAGAGTGTACCTGTCCAAGCCATGGGCTGCCAGCTTCTGCAGGAGAATACTGTGAGAGACAGTGTCAAAAGCTTTGCTGAAGTCTAGGTAGACTACATCAACAGCCTTTCCCTCATCCACCAGATGGGTCACTAGATCATAGAAGGAGATCAGGTTGGTCAAGCAGGACCTGCCCTTTGTGAACCCATGCTGGCTAGGCTTGATCCCCTGGCTGTCCCACACATGCTGTGTGATCTCCCTCGAGACAGTCTGCTCTATAACCTTCCCTGGCACTGAGGTCTTGATGTCTTTCCTGTGATGAGGCACACCCAAAACTGTACACAATACTCGAGGTACAGCCTTCGCAGAGCTGAGTACAGGGGGGTGATCACCTCCATGGTCCTGCTGGCTACACTATTTCTGATACAAACTAGGATGCCACTGGCCTTCTTGGCCACCTGCACACACTGCTGGTTCATGTTCAGTTGAGCGTTGACTAGAACCCCTAGATCCTCTTCCACCACAAAATTTGCCAGTCACTCTGCCCAGATCTGTAGCACTGTAACTGAAGTGCAGGACCAGTCGCTTGGTCTTACTAAACCTCATACAATTGTCCTCAGCCAGTTCAGATCCCTCTATAGGATGTTCCTACCCTCAAGCAGATCAACAATTGTTCCCACCTTGGTGTCATCTGCTATCTTACTGAAGGTGCACTCAATGCCCTCATCCAGGTCATCAATACAAATATTGAAGAAAATGGGCCTGTGGGGAGCATCACACATGACTGGTCACCAGTTGGATTTAACTCCATTCACTGCCACTTTCTGGGCCCAGCCATCCAGCCAGTTTTTTACCCAGCAAAGAGTGTACCTGTCCAAGCCATGGGCTGACAGCTTCTCTAGGAGACTACTGTGGAAGACAGTGTCAAAGGCTTTGCTGAAGTCCAGGTAGACTACATCAACAGTCTACCATCCAGCAGGCCGGTCACATGGTCATGGAAGGAAATGAGGTTGGCCAAGGAGGATCTGCTTTTCAAAAATTCATGCTGGCTAGGCCTGATTCTCTGGTAGTCCAGCACATGCCGTGTGATCTCACTCAAGATCATGGGATCATATAAGCATAGAATGGTTTAGATTGGAAGGGACCTTAAGTATCATCGAGCTCTTACCTGGCTGCCATGGTCATGGTTGCCACCCACCAGATCTGGCTGCCCAGGGCCCCTTTCAACCTGGCCTTGAGGACCACTATTGATGAGGAATCTGTAATTTCTCTGGGCAACCTGTTCTATTGCCTCACCACCCCCTTGATTTAAGAATGTTTTCCTAAAATCTAACCTAAATTTCCCCTTGTACTCCCTTGTCTTATCACTATTAATCTATATAAAATGTTGTTCTCCCTCTGGATTAGAAATACCCTTTATGTACTGGCTGGCTGCAGTGAGGTGTTCCCGTAACCTTCTCTTCTCCAGGTTGAACAAACTCAACTCACTCAACCTTTCTTCCTGAGAGAGGTGCTCCAACCTTCTGATAATCTGGGTGAACTTCCTCCAGACATGCTCCAACAGCTCCACATCTTTCTTTTGTTGGGAACCCTTGATCTGAATGCAGTACTCCACCAGATCAGACCTCATGAGAGCAGAGTAGATGGCGACAATCACCTCCCTTGTCCTGCTAGCGACCCCTCTTTTGATGAAGCCTAGGGTATACTTGGACTTCTGGTCTGTAAGTGCACACTGCTGACTCACGTCGACCTTTTAGTTCACCAGGACCCCTCAAGTCCTTCTGTGTAGGGCTGCTCTCAGTTAGTTCTTCTCCCAGTCTGTACACATATCTGGGATGGACCTGACCCAAAGTGCAACACCCTGCACTTGGCCTTGTTGAACCTCATTAGGTTCTTATGGGCCTACTTTTCAAGCCTGTACGGATCCCTCTGGATGGCATTCCTTCTTCCTTCTATTGGTTCAGCTGCATCTCTCAGCTTAATGTCACCAGCAAATTTGCTGAGGGTGCCCTCTAGCCCTGCTATCTAGGTTTTTGAGAAAGACATCAAAGAGCTCTGGTTCTAAGACTCACCTCCACTCAGTCATAGAGCCATTGAGAACAACCTTCTCGTTGTGAACATCCACCAAATACTTTATTGACCAAATAGTCCAGCCTTCAAATCCATATGTTTCCAATTTAGATATAAGGATGTGGTGCAGGACCATGTCAAAGGCCTTTCACAAGTCCAGGTAAATGAAAACAGTTTCCTTCCCTTTGTCCACTGGTGCTGTCACTCCATCACAGAAAACCACTAGAAAGCACTATCTGTCCTTGATAAAGTTGATCTGCTCCATAGCCTGACAGGTCTAGGAACTGTGACAGGTAGTTCCCTGGATCCTCCTTTCAACACTTCTTGTAGATGGGTGTCATATTAGCAGACCTCCAGTCATTTGGGATCTCCCCGGTTGACCAGGACTGATGAGAAATGATGGAAATTGTCTTGGTATACTTTGTCTCTACATAGTATGAGCCAAAGTTGCTCAAGGAGCAGCATGGGTTATCACAAACCAGTACTACATCTGCATTATTGACTACTGGAGATACAGCCTGAACAACCTTTGAAAACATTTCTCTCCTCGTGTACATTAGTATAGCAACCTAAATATAGTCAGACAGAATTTTGATGATTTTTGTTAAAAGGAGTACAAGAACTCAAATTTTGAAAGAACTAGAACTCTTAGTATTATGAAGCTAAAATCAAGAACATTTTAATAAATACATTGGAGTCAATGCTTTCTATAAAGAAGTTATTGATTTTTTGATTTTGAGTGATTTTCAACATACAGAACAATAGAGTTGTGGTTTTTGTCTTTCAAAACATAGTAAGAATATATGTCTGCAGCTTACACTTCACCAGGAAATACTCTGGAAATTTGAATAAGCTATGCTATATTGTTGTGAGTGAGTAAGTAACAAGCAATGTCTTTCCAAATCAAAATAAGGAGCTATGTATTGAAAACTATTTAACTGAAACTGGTGACCATGGAGCTTTGTAACAGAGCACTCTCGCTTTTCTAAGAAGTGCACTGAGAGAGTGACCACGTGACTGAGGAGACCAGTAATGTGATAAAATCCTCTCTCCTTACCTCTTACTTCCAATTACAATACATTTTGAAGCATGAGTAAGTTTTGCCCACTTGTGGCTGTTTTTGCCTATGATAGTCATGGCATGATTTTTTCCTCTGTGTGATTCTCAATTCTGCCAATGCCTAGGTTTTCTATGGGGGGCAGGGTGGGAGGGGGGGATTAAAAAAAAGTTGTACATTGAATGGTTAATTTTTCACAGAAAAAAAAAAAATTGAATGATGTTTCTGAGTGGTATATGCTCAAGTAGAATTAAAGGGCTGTAACAAAAGTTTTGTGAGAGGATGGGTGACGTTACTTTCACGACAGTGTTATTCAGAAGAAACCATTTTATACATACATCCAAGGCTGAAAGGCTGAGAAGCTTTGCTTCTGCTCCAAGGCAAGCTAAGGAAACCAGACAATACGCAAGCAGATGATGTTGTAGTAGACAGCGTTCACAAGAGATGGGCATTACAAGCAGCTAGTACTACATAACACTTTGAGGAAGCCCTGAGTGGATTACAAAACTTAGTACTTCTTTCCATTACTATTGCTGACCATTGATATTTAGCAAATTTTATTACTTTGAGCATCCACTAGGGTCTTTCAAGAGGAGGAAGAAAAAGCTCAAAATTCTTGAGCACTCCAGCCAGGGGACTTTCCCTTTAAATATTTGTATTGCTATCAGATGAGTTAACATTTTCCAGCCACACTCACTCCTGGTACCCCTGGTTTAAGGTGTTCAGTTATCTGAATTAGCAGGGCTTGCACAGGTGTGAGTGAGGGCAATAATTAGCCCATTCATTCCACAATCTGTGCTTCTTTGAGGATCCCTGGGGAACGTATTACTGGCAGTGGGTATTTGTAACACTTAGTAGTTTCATGTTCAAAGCTGAATACAATATCTCACTGTGTAAATCTCCTAGGATTAACACTTTGATTAAATCTGAGGGTGGACATACTTGCCCCGGAAGAATGGGGATGAGTTTGCTTTGTGTCTGCCTGCACTTTCTAAGCTGAAGGAAGAATGGTTTTCCTAGGCTGAGGGTTGATCCGATGGGTACAAAGTGATAGCCCCTTTCCCAGCAACATGCCACTGGATTCATCTAAGAGTTACAACTCAAAAAAGGCAAATACCACACAGAATTTAACAAAATGTGAATAAATCCTTTATTTCTCACATTTGCTTTTGGCCAAGTTGCTGTTCAGATGAAGGGAGATCTGCCTGAGGAAAGACAGTAGAATTTCATGTGCTGTATGCTGCCAAAGCAGAGATGTTGGACAGAAATATTTTGGTGAGTGGATTGCTCATCACAATACAGAAGTTGTTATAACACAGTGAAATTGTGACTGTTAGACAGAGTCAGACTCTCCAAATTGACATTGTGAGGCCACCATTCCAATGTTTAAAAATTCCTGTCATACATAGGCTTATCAGATGGCCTTATTTACTTTTAGCTATAGTTATCTTTACTCATACTGCATGACTAAGATGGGTGGAGATATCTACAGAAAAGAACTTTTCTTCATTCACTTCTAGGAGCTGCAATACACAAGCTGGGCAAAGGAGTCTAGGCTGGGGTTTCAGAACTATTTGACACAGATTCTATTGATCTTACTGCAGTTCATAGGAATTTTCTAACATTCTGAACTCTTGAAAATCCCATTGTATTTGTTCTTTTGATATTCAACACTTTAATTTGCTTGCTTTCTTCAAAGTTCTTCTACTTCAGCTAGCTTCCAGATTCAAGACACAGTTCTCTGGGTGTAAAAACTTTGTATGCTTCCTTTCTTACAAGTTTGTCTTGTCCTTAGATTCTTCTGTGCTGAGATGCAAGTCCCGGTGCAGATTTAATCATACAGTGTCCTCATGTATGGATTCCCTTGTGTATAATAAAGGTTATCCTGTAGAATCTGACATGTTTTCATGAAACTTCAAGGAGTACCATATCTCAGCCAATATCTTCAGAAGTTAAGGACAGAAGAAAGGAAAAACATATCCCTTATAGACAATGAGGAAAGCATTCCTGGAAGCTAGACTAAGAAAAAGATTTTAAGGAAGATACATTCAGCATTTTAGGCAAGATTTCTGAGCTAATCCATCTCTTTTTAATTGCATGTGGACGAAGGAGTGCAGATGGTTTATATGCAGGGCTAGATACCTGCACAGAAGAATAGCAGGAGTGATAAGGTGAAAAGTGATGTCCTGTGTCCAGCCAATGAGTCATTTTTCCTCCAGGCCTTATCCTGTAGTCTCTGTAGAACTCTGTTACTTGTGTTTTCCATAGCTGCCCCAGGCACCTGTTTTTATAAATCCTGAATGTTTCCTTTCAGTGAAGCAGAACCATAGCAAATTTCAGAATAAAAGGATATTCTTTGTAAGTAGGAAAAATAAAATAAAAACATTAAATTAAATTAAACACTTGTTGTCCATTGAATCTGTAATAACCAATTTCATACGCAGACCCTTGGTCTCACTCCCCTTCCTGTTTCCTGGGTGTGCTCAGAGTTGGCCTCTAACATTTCCTGTGATCAGCTTTGGTGAATCCAGCTCATGGCTTCAACTGCCACTGCCAGTTTGTTTGCTGATTTTGTTTTTTTATGAGTTTTATGTGAGATATTACTCATCAGTATGACTAGATTTAACAAATGAAGTATCATCCAGTGAACACACACTTGTACTTAAGCCTGACTAAACCACCTGTCAGGGACAACAGCTGCTGATTCATGAAAGGAATGGAAATATTTCTTTGTTAAATCAGAGCATATCCACCAAAATCTGTCCTAAATGAAAATGACTGACTGCGGTCATGCATCAAATAACCCAAGGGGAAGTCTAGGGGTGGGAAGGAGCTTAGCAGTTACAGAAATCTGCTCTAAAAGGAAAGTTGTAAAGAAAGAGAACATTGATTTTATTTGATTTCATTTTCCAAGATTCATGTATTGTTCAAGGAATTTAAAACAAGTTGTAACATAATAGTTGAAAAATTCTATGTACAGATCCCCACTGTGTTCTACATCTGAGAGTTTTCATCGTAGTCCTCCATCTCTTGAGATGTTGGCCTCTTCTCCCAGGCAAAAAACCCGACCCAAGGAAATAGCCACAAGTTTACCAGAGGAGGTTTAGGTTAGACATAAGGAAAAACTTTTTCTCTCAGAGAGTGGTCAGGCGCTGGAATGGCCTGCCCAGGGAGGTGGTAGAGTCACCATCCCTGGCAGTGTTCAAGAGGCATCTAGATGAGGAGCTACGAGATATGGTTTAGTGGCTTATGGTAGCAAGGGTAATGGGAAGATGGTTGTACTAAATGATCTTGTAGGTACTTTCCAACCTTGTGATTCTATCATTCTATGATTCTATGATGTTGTTGTCCTCCTCTTCTCAAAAGGATAATTATACTTATCCTCACATACCCTCATTTTCACAGCCCTAATCATTAGCTAGTTGCAGTCTATACAGGTTTAAGATAGCAAATACTGTTACAGAAAATGTAGAGACAAAATAAAACAGCTGTCTTAGCATTAATTTATTCAAGCACTCTGTAAAAAATTGGAACAAGCAGCCTCCCAAAAGAGGATTTATTCCACAAAATTCCATCTCTAATGGCTCAATCATGAACTTCAGTGGAAGCCCACTGAATATTTTCAAGTAATTAGTAGAATCTTACTAAAACTTTTCCAAATAATTGCTTCATGGATTTGAAGTACCATTTCTTTGCACAATGGATGCCAACTAATGTATTTTTTTTTTCTCACACAGCTGGTTGATTAAAACAGTTACTTTTACTTATTTATTTATCATAATATAAATTTGAATTATTCATTCTGAAACTACATTTATCATTGAAATTTTCTTCTTCCTCCTAAAATTGTAGGTTTGTCTGCAAGTTTGTGTTTCTCTTCCAGCTCTTTCAGGTAGAATTACAAAACATATTATTTATCATTCTTCTATATATAAAAAAAGGCTAAGAATATAGTAACACTAAACTAGTTCAGTTATTTATTTTTCAAGTGGTAATATGGTAAAATAACTTATGAATATCCCTTGCCAGAAAAGAGATGTTTCTTGCTCTTGATCTATTGTTTCTAGACCTCATAAAAGAGATTATGCCAAGACAACACCATGAAGAATCTGGGGGTTTTCTGGTTTCCTGTAGTTAGATATATTCTATGCCAGGAGATAAGTTTTTAGGACTGTTTTGATTTTGCAAGGCATTTTCCTTAGTAGGCTAGTTAATCTGTCCTACATAAAATGGAAATGATTCTAGGATTCTACTAAGGTTGATCTTTTATGTAGAGTAGTAGTAGAAAATTCGTAGTATCAGCATTTGAAGAAGGTTATCCTGTACCTTTAAAGAGCAGTCCCAGCTTTCAACTGTTTTTCAATGGGGGGAAATATAGTACTTTTACTAAAACAAAGGTTAAAGATCTAGAGAAATTAAAGATTTGTCTAAAGGGAAAAAATTAAGTCCTAGATAATAATAAAATATCATATATTGAATATAATAGATAAGTCTCTTAATAGAAGCAAGGAGGAAAAAATATTCCAGGGATCTGATCTTTCTCTGTAATATCACAGGGTAACTTCTCACCAACTCCTTAAGATATAAAGTGAGGATTTCATTAAAAACAAAAACTCAGGTAATCTAGTTGTCTTTTGCTCTATGTGATGCATGTGCATAATATTCTCACAAACTAGCTCAAGGTTTACAGATTGTGTGACTGTGACATGTGAGATGGCGGGTTAAATATAACCAGAAGCCAGAAACTCAGCACTAATTGTTAGCAAAGCATACACCATTGCTTATTAAGGATTTCATGGCAAGAAACAAACAAGGCTTGTCTCACAAAAGCTGAAAATCTAGATGTCTTGATAAGATTTGGAATGTCTAAGCCAGAAGTATGGTTACTGTCTCTGAAAAATGTCATTTAAAAGAAACAAAGAAAAAAAAATCCCCTTTTAATTTTGGCTTTGCTCTTGCATTGATGTCCTATTGTGCAACATAAACTCTAGTAGTTAACTACTGATGATACCTCCCTAAACACCATCGTAGCCCTTCTTTGTCCCATTGGCAGGACTGATGAGCATAGATGGTTGAATGCAGAAGAAAATTGAATTATTTCTTCCCCACAGAAAAACAAAGCAAAACAAAACAAAACAAACAAATGAAAAGCAGCCAGCTAGAATTCTTCTCAGTTTGTTTTATGATGCTTTGTAGGAAGGGCTCCTCACTTTCATGGAAACTATCTGGGTGATTTGATGTACTCCAAAGTATCATAATAAAAAGTAAGACAGATGGTATTCAGATCCTAGCTGAAATTATTACTTTTCCTGATTCATATTTAAAATAAAAATCCTTCATTAAGATAGAATTATCTTGCTCACTACTTTTCTTTAGTAATTTCATCTTCTCTAAATCTAAACAGAAATCTTCATTGATTATGAAAACTTGATTTATTTTTTTTACTCTACCCTCCTTCCTTTATTCATTTAATATTATTTTTCAGTTCTAATCTGTATCAGTCTTGTTTGCCTATCACCAGTTAGCATAGTTTTTTTTTTGTTTTTTTTTTTTTTTAACTACATACTTAGAAGGCATGGTGTGCCTCAGTTAGGAATAAAGTCATGACAACCTCCCTTCTACTCCAGAATGAGTAGAGGGAAGAGACAGAAGTCTCACTATGGAGATTTGAATTACCCTCTGGAGGTGTCTCTCCAGAAATTACAAAGGGATTCGTGGATGACCCCATGTGATCAGGCACTGAAAGCCAGGTTGGAGAGAACAAGCTTCATTGCCTTAGAAAGCACTGAAATCACGAGGAATGAGTGTTACATCATCTCTCTTTAAGATGATCTAGATTGCTTATTATCCCCATGTGAGGACAGTCTTTCCACTTTAACAAGACCTCAAAAACCGTTCAATATGGTGTATCCATTGCTAGAAGTTTTCAGCTGCTACACTAATATTTTGTTCTTCTCAGGTGTTTCAAAAAATGAAGTTGTTGGAACCAAGTAACATATCATGGCTTTTTTTTTTTTTTTTTTGCTTTTTTTTTTTTTTTTTGCTTTTTGATGGCATCTCATTCTTTTCTTTCCTACTTCATTTCCTATTATCTTTCTGGAGGGAGAGGGGGATATTTTTCTCTCTCTTACGTATTTTAATGAGATTTCATGAATAATCTTTTCTAATTTTATCAAGATTAAACTTTCACTTTTTTTTCTTTTTTTTCTTTTTTTCTTTTTTCTTTTTTAGCAGAATTGTAATTACAGTCATCAGAGGCAGAAAAAAATAAATCCTTCTAGTTAACATCTATCATGCTGTTAGCCTTCCAAAATGATTGCATTCTATGAAGCAGAAAATCATTAGCATCATATTCCATAATATATGCCATGCATAACAAAATGTTTTCCAAACATGGTGTTAGTAAATGTAGGAAGAGAAAATAAAAATGTCTATTGCATGAAATGTGGAAAAGAGATGGAAAAATGAAGAAATAATTTGGAAACACTTAAAAAAGGATTAAGGCTGATGTAAATCATTCATCCAGACATACACCAATTATCCTCCATGTACTGTGAAATCTATCCCTATACCCACCTATCCTCTGAGGATTCTCTTAGCTCATTACTGGATGTTTATTAATTACCATCTACAACACATAGTACATAGCAGCCCAAAATGCATTAAAGATAAACAAGTGGAAAAAGTCCTGTAAAATTACATGATGCATTAAAAAAACACCCAAAGACTGACAGACAGGCATACTCTCTCTCTCCCTCTCTCTCTCTCTCTCTCAAAAAAAAAAAAAAAAAAAAAAAAAAAAAAAAAAAAAATCAGTTTAAGAAAATACTAGGAAATATTAAGAAAATATTAGGAGATGACATTTTATCTGAGACGATTGATTGCAGATGATCTGTTTTACTGTGGTTGATGTTTACACGGGCTACATGGAGGAATCTCTTCATTACCCTTCAGTAGTACAGAGTGGGTTCACATGTATTTTTCAACATCATTGAATATTTTAGTTGTAAGCTAAAATAGACAGTAATTTAATATACTTCTTTTGCACATATTCATGGATTTATACTGATTAGCCAAGCAATTATGTATTGACTATGAAAATGTTATTCAAAACTGTTCCTTGATAAATAGAAAGCTCTCTTACACTAACTGTTAAGTAAGTAAATGGAGAAGACCAAAGCTTCCTAATGACAATTCCCAAAATATTCTGTCCTGGATACTCCTCTTAAATTTATTATTTCTTCCTATATCTGTAATTTATTTCTTGAGGGAAATATTTCTTTTCTGTCACTACCCTGAGAAGTCTATGTTGATATGAGCGACTCCAGGCAACTAACAATTGTACAGCAAAAAATGGTTTCCTCAACATTCCCAGACATTAAGCTGTTAAAAGAAAACGTTTCTCGAGCATAAATGGAAATTATTGTGAGCTACAACCAAATCAGTATTTTTAGGTTTATTTGTAAGATGTAGAAAAGCAACCTTTTATTCTTGTTCATTGAGAAAACCCTCCTGTAGAAGTGGCTTCTCTCACAAGGTTGAACGAATGATCTGTGCATTTCCACATAGTATGACCTGCAAAGACTGTCAGGAGAGTAGTAAATCTGAGTGTCCTCTAATGACAGTAACAGAGCTCCTGATACTGTACATACATCCTCAGATACTGATGTACATTGTTGCTAGTGTGCCACACAGAGCTCCCTTGCTAGGTTTGATGCCTACAGGTTTTCATACAAATGCAAAAGCTCAGTGGTGCAGTAATTGCTGTGGGAACATTCCTTTTAATTTAGGATGTCCTTTTTAAAAATAACTGCAGAGGCTCAGAAGGAAGGAAAAAAATGAGCAGCTTCCTTTCAGGAAGCCAAACGGAAATGTGCTGGAAAGCTTGCATTATTGTGTAGTTCAAAATAAGGGAAAAATATAGCAAAAACTCAGCTCACAACCCAAGCAAACCTGAAGAGCTCAAAATATTTTTTCTAGAACTGTTACTGTATGTAAATATTAACTTTATTAAGATTCTTAAAGATAATTTAAAGAGTTTAGTCCAGTAATCCCAGAGCCAACAGTGAAAGAAATGGGCCCTGACATTCATGGAGCTCTTTGGTAGCATTACTTAAGGTTCAATATGAATGAGTTGCTACATTAAGTATTTGAAGCAGACTTGAAGGTTTTGCTTAAGTGTTCACAAGTTACTGTATAGCTACTGTATTTTGAATTCTTTCAATAAAAAGGTGTGGTAAAAGTGTAGGGAAAAAGGCAAATTGTTCATCCTGTCTTGAGCTTATCGTTAGTTTGAGACAGGATAAGTGTATTATATAATTATAGGGGGGAAAAAAAAGAGAGAGAGAAAATCAGCTATTAATTCTCAAAAAAAAAAAAAAATTGAGATGGAGCTGTTATTGCACAAAAAACAAACTTTGCAGGAATTTAATATGTGAAGTCATCATTGTGACAGGCAGATATATGATCACACAAACATTTTTTGTTTGTTGTAACAAGTTGAAAATGTTTATTTTCATAATCCTGAACATCTACGAAATAGAAAAACAGACAAGTACTGGAGATTGCTTTTTCAATGCTTGTAGAGTTTATCAAATGTGTCTCTGATCTCAAGATCTTACAGTTAATATAGTGAAAATGTGAAATTTACAAAATAAGGGGAAAGTATTCCTAAATTTTTAGAGAAGTTTGGGTATTTTTAGGACATCTATTAAGAACCAGATAATGCATCGATAACTCTTCCTTGATATTTGAACACTTACATTCATTTAAAAAGGTAAAATACAATGGATAACAAAGTGCTGGTAAACTCACATATGGCCCAGGTACTTCTGTAATCGTAGTGGTTTGTTTGTTGGTGTGTTGATGAGCTTTTTTTAATAACAGGAAATTCTTTGGTCTGAGAAATTGTTTATGCATTCTACCTATACTTTCAGTGTCTTATTACATATTTCTTTAATAGTAATCTGTTAAAAAAAAAAATGTATCAAGATCACAATGGCCTTAAAATAGAGCACTGTGTGTAAATTTTAGAAGAAAGAGGGAAAACAAATATTTTTGAGAATAGCTGATTCTCCTTTTTTTTTTTCCTTTTTCTTTCTTTCTTCCTTTCTTTTTTTTTTCCTCCTATATATATTTTTTTCCTTCTATAATTATATTCTTCTGCAGCAGTGTTTTGCTTGTTGTCACTTGGAAAATGGAAGTATTTTCTAACAGAATTTATTAAATTTATCTGATGATTCAAATACCGCAGGCTTAAATTCTGTGGAATTGGCTGGGACCAGAATGAATGTCAGCAAAATCAGAAGTAGTTATTATGTACAACATTTACATTACAGTTTAAAATAATTTCTTTTCCTTGAGACTACCGTTTTAACATATATTCTACAAGTACTTGCTGATGATCTTTTATTCAGTTTGATGCTGACGATTTTGGCCATTTTTATACTTGTGCTGGAAGGACCTTTCCACCAGAATGCCAACTCGAGTTTCTCAGCAGGGCTCAATAGTACTGTTCTGTGAAATCATTTATAACATAGGCCATCTCTGTATATGCTGGCAAGAAATACATCCTGCTAGTGAGAACACAGTTTTTTAAAAAGAGTTCCTTTTTAAATGTTTCCAGGACAAGAACAGACAAAACATTTTTTTTTTTTCCCCAATTCTACTTGCTCAAATTACAGCTAGAATTATTTCTTTAAGGCAGAATAGGGAAGTTATTTTGTTTTCAGAATGTTGTTCCCACCAAAGTCAGAATATACCAAAATGGGACAATATCTTGCCACAGTGGATGACCAGGCTTGGGAGGCAGAAGTTAGTGGGTTGTACTCTCTCTGAAGGCCACTAACAAGTGTACTGGGACTGGTCCCAGTGTCACTTAATGTCACTTCCAGTGATGTGGAAGAGCTGACAGATAGACCTTCATAAGGTTTGCAGATGACATCGAATTGAGGGGATCAGTCACTATAGTGGTGGAAAGTGATGCCTTTCGGAGGGAATTAGGCATGCTGAATGAATGGTCCAACAGGAACAAGGCTCTTTACAGTGGTGTTTTGTGGTAGGTTGAGAAGCAACAGCACAAACCAAAATAAACTGGACGTAAGAAACTTTTTTCCCAATTAGAATAGAAAGATTGTTGCTTAGAGAGGTTGAATCATCCTTAGAGGCTTTCAAGACCTGACTGGAAAAAGCCCTGAACAACCGTGTCTGACTTCAAAGTTATTTTTGTTTAGAACAGGAGGTTGGACTGGAGACCTCCTGAAGTATCTTCCCACCTTAACTATCCTGTAACTTGTGATTGCATATCTTGTCTCTTCTATTTCTTCATATTATTAGTTTCCCCATTTATAGCATTTAAGATAAAGGTTCTTCCAAAGACATACTATAGTTTTATTTTTCTACCTCAATCTGGGGGTAGTGTTGGTGGGAAAACAACAAAGAAAACAGCAAAAGTGGAGGTATCTGTTTCTTATATATCAGTTTCAGAATTAAACAATGCATCTCATTATTAAAGTAGTCCAAAATGTCAACAACTTGGCCTCACTGAAAGTTGATCATGTTAGCAATTTTTAACTTCAGTTGAATGTCCTTGTGTATTAATAGATTATTTAGATTTCTTTCTTGTGTATTAGTTCTTTCTGACACTCATGATCTCATTTTGACAAAGTTTATCTTCCAGCATTTAAAGTAAATGTTGTATCAGTCTGATCAGCCATTTCCTAAAATATCCAAGATATTTCATTTCACACTGGTAGATGAGACGTTTCTTCATTTGGACTGGGAGACTTATCTCTTCTCTCTCTGTCATTGTGTTTAATTTTCTGTGCTCATTTTATTTATTACCAAACTAATTGGGCTCATTTACTGCATCCTCTCTGTTATACCTAAAACATAAACAAAGTCTAAAATATTTGCAGGAAAGCAAGATTGGTAGATAGATAGATAGACTGATAGATAGACAGATAGTTTAAAATCAACCCTATTGATTTTAGTTCATACCTTTGGGTTGTTGTTTTTTTTTTGTTGTTGTTGTTTTGTTTCTTGGTTTTTGGTTTTTTGTTTGTTTGTTTGTTTGGGTTTTTTTGCGTGATAGCTTCTATTCTCCATTAGCATATTAATTTTCCTGGTTACTCTCTTTCTTTAAATGATTTATGACTAGTATTCTGTTACCTTCTAAAAGATCATCTCCTAACCACTGTATTTCTTATTTCAGTACGAAGTAACACATTTTGATGCTTGTTTCATAGAGTTCCTCAACTGCTGTCTCTGCTTTTCAATCACACTATACTCTCTGGGTTCCAAACACAGGTAAATTAAACAGAATGTAAGTGAACAGATATACAACTTGTCCCAAGAAATAAAAAGAGGAAAACAATCTCACTGCATTTTATTGATATCAAAGACTATATTCATAAAGTGAAACTTACTGATTTTTTACTAAGACTTTCAATATATTCAGCTGAACCCAGTCCAGTTTTTCCTTTTGCCCTTTGACTGGTTATTACATAATTGTGTGTAAAAGGCCTCAGTTTTGTACTGTCAGTCTGAATGCATATTCTTAAATTCTTCCTTTTTGATATAGGTCCACTTAGGAAAATCATACTCAGTGAAGATATTGTTTCCCCCTTCCAAAGTCGGATCAAAGCCAGTGAAGAAATTTCACTGTGATAGTAAGTATTCATGTGCTGGTGTTTTTGATCCAAGATGTCAATTCACATATGCTCAATAAACTTTTCATGAAACAGACTGGCAGTAATTTGGGAGGTCCACAGTTTTCCACTGCTATATTGGCACCAAGGTTTTTTTTGTTGTTGCTGTTTTGTTTTTTTTTAGCTCTATTATAATTTACAATACTCATTTTTGAATGGCTTCATTACCTTTTCTTTTTTTTTGTAAAATCTTTCTATTTATATTTTTTTTAATTATTAGAGTTTGCAAAAAGATTTCATCTTGATGATGTACACTAAGATGTGTTGGAGAAATGCTGAGTTTCAGCTGTAAAGGTGGTACTAAGGAGCACAGTAAGAGGGACAGAAATAGAGACTAACTCTGTGGCTAGTCAATAAGGATACTAACACGAGACATGAAAAAGCCCCATTACAGTTCTTGGTTTTCTGGATTTGGATTTGAACTAGCTGGAAAACATTACTCTGAGTTTGTCAGAGACTGATTGGCATTAAAAAGCTCAAAAGGTTTTATTTTTGTGCCAAGGTGGAACAAAAACAAAATTCTGGAACCATGTAATGACTATGGAAGAGCATTGTCATCCCCAGGTCAGCTGTCCCTGATTAGGGCTGCTTCCTGTCAACTCATAATGGAGGGTTTTAGCCAATATCTGGATCTTCCCCTTGGGCTGCCAAACATTTCCTCATGGAATAGGCTTTATAGCAGACTGATTTGTCCCACTGTTGTCAACAGAATAGCAAATTCTAACTTCAGCGTGAAAAGAATTACCCTGCAACAGGCATATGATCTGAAGTGTCCCATATACATGACACTAACACTGAAATACTTGTAAAGAAAGAGGGGAAAAAATGTGATTGACAAACCTCTTGATCGCTTAATGATTACGAGCCATAACTGAAAGAAAAAAAGAAGGAAAAAGAGAAGGGAAGGAGAAAGGGAGAGAGGGATGAAGGAAGGAAGGAAGGAAGAAAAGTGAAGAGGAAGAGGAAGGGGAAGGGAAAGGGGAAGGGAAAGGGGAGGGGAAATGGAAAAAGAAAGGGGAAGGGGATGGGAAGGAAAGGGACTTGCCACGTTCATCCACATGGATCTATCCAGATCCCAGGAAACAACAAATCTGACTAACACTTACAACCTGCATTGTTCCTCCCAAGCTTTAGACACATAGCACCATGCACATACACAATTAAATTATTAAATTATTAAATTATTTATTATTTTATTAATTAATATTTACTATTTAATTTATAAATTAAATTATTAAATGCAAAGATAAATTTTTTGCACTGTACCTTTTGGTTTCATTCATTACACATACCCAGACATGTATCTAACAGGGTATTAAAGAGAGACCATAAGTAGTTAAAGCACATATGCAGGTAGTACAAAGTTCAGACAAAATTTCATCTTGCTGTGCAATGCTAAGGAGTTTAGATACTTTTGTATACAGTCCACAGCAGTTCATATACTGCATGCATCCACCCAGATCTAAGTAATATAATATACAGAACCCAGAATTTGTGTTTCTTTCAGTCTTGAGATAGAATGACACTGAAGTATTTCTACTTGTTGGAATCCCAAGTCTCAAAATACTGAAGGAAAACACTTTGAACATTTTATTTAGAGACTGCATGGTTCGATACCTTACCCTGTTAAAGGTATTCAGATCCCTAATTTTGATGAAGAATGCCCCAGTCTGAAAGGAGACAAAAGGAGGAAGACAAAAGAAAGGAGGAGACAAAAGGCTTTTCACGCAGCATTGTGGGATCTCAAATTGAAGCTCCATACAAGTCCCATTATAGACATCTATTCCATCTCTTATATTTTGCCTTATTAATTTGATGATGAGTCTCAGTCACATAGTGATACAAATCCTACAACACAAACTGAGATAATATATCTATGTTGTACAGTGTTGTACAGCTTTGGAGTCTCATTAGCTTAGACCTTGAAAACAGTATATCATACCAGTATTACCATGCAGCCTCAGTGATCTGTCCTGTTTCTCAACACACCCAGTCATCACAGAATCTGTGCAAGAGTTGACACAGTCACTTTGCTTCACAGGCAAAGAGACTGTACAGTTCTCCTACACAATGTAGAGATCCCCCCAGATTCTCAATAACGTGGGATTAACCAAACTAAATGCCTTCTTGGACAGACATGGTGGCTGCATATTGAAGACTGCAACCTCGGACACAAATTTTGATGCAGTAGGATCACTGCAAAAAAAAAAAAAAAAGAAGAAGAAAAAAGAAATTATGAGGGAAGAATACTCACTATGAGGGAAGAATGCTCACTAAAAAAATCCTGTCAAATATGGGTGAATACCATCTATTAGGCTGATCTGTTCTATGATAGGTCTGAGATTCCTGCTGGCTTTGTAGACTAGAGTTAGTCCTAGGTTTTCTAACTTGTGATAAAACTTTGAAGCCTCTACTGCATTCAACATTCCATAGCAAATAGAAATTAGCAGCAGGTAGAATGGGTAGATCTACATCTCAAAGCCTCTGGCATGAGTGATGTTAACCTCTCCCAGTTTCCCAGGCAGCTCTCCTCTCTATCTTCCAGTTACCCTATATTGTGGGAAGGAGGCAAGTCGAATGAGACAACTTACTACAGACACCTCATTTGAGCCTGTTTTGCAAGTATGTCTCAACTGGAAAAAGAGGTTTTCCTGTTGAACTATACCCTCTCCCACCCAGCTGTTTCAATTTTTTAATTGTTTTTTTTTATTTCAAATAAATAAACAGATAGAACCAAAAGAAAAGAAATCGCAGTTGCCTGTAAGAAGATATGGTCTTTCATGTATCCTATTTTGCTTGGAAAAAGCCCTTTTAAATACTCAAGAAACTTTAAACAATCACAAACTGCAGTATAATCACAGGTTTAGCATATACATTTAGAGCTACAGAAGGTTTACCTTTTGTTCAGTCTTTATCATTACCACTGACAGCATCAGTCCTCCTTTACAAGTGTAAATCTGCAGCTATGCTGAAATTCATGTCTCACCTCTGTGCATTGATAATCTGCAAGAATCAGATTCTTGATATCTACAGTAACAAAACATTCAAGGCTACAGAGAGCATCATTACGACTTCAGACTCCTGACTTCTAGAATGCAAATCAAAGGATTCACTGACACATGATATGCCGGCTAAGGTAGGCTGTAAGAAAGCAGAGAGTAAAAGCACACCCTGGTCAGCACTGTAGCTGGCAAGTTTGCCATATGCTAGTTCATGTTATTTAAGGGAATTCAGATGTTACAGATTCATTTTTTATTAAAGATAAGAAGGAGAAAAATGATGGGCAGTAAGAACCATATGTTTTCTTAATTGTACTGTGAATTTTCTTTCTAATGGTATCCTGCCAGTAAATGCCATGCAAAGCTGATGACATGTGATCCAAGATGATGCACAGATGCACTTTTATAGGTCAGTGGTACATGTGTAGCCTTACATATAGAAAACATGTGCATTTGATTTTGTAACTGGCTGTAATGCCAGAGGCAATCACTATTTTTTTTTTTTTTTTTAACTTACAGAATCAGAGAAGTAGCATCTATTTTGAAGTATTCTGGCATTACCATTCCCAACTAATCTGAAATTAATGTGCTAGATGCTACATGCAAGCTGCTGGGTAGACATTCATACTACCACTGAAACTGCACTCAGCAAAGCTAACTAGTATGTTCTCTGCCATCCATAAGTCTACTATACTTTACTGCAAGTCTAGACAGTAAAAATGGGTGTAGAACTGGACTCATTCAGTAGATTGTCATCTTGCTCTCCCAGCAGATACTCTGCATTAAGGACATGAGTTGATCTGCTTCAAATTGTTTAAACATTGTCCCAAAAGAAAATAAGAGTATAAACAGGAATGTACCAAGAAAGTCTGCTTCCTTCCATTTTCCTTCTCCTCAACAGTAAACAAGAGGCATCAAAGGACCCCTCCTGACCAACTTCAAAAGCCCAACCTTATACTAAAAAGAATCTTAAATTAAAACAGTTTCTATTTGTGGTCAGTGGAAAAAGTTTTTTGTATTTATTTTTTTTTTAAGCATTTAATAAGTTTTCTCCACTTAAAAAAAAAAATAAAATTTTACACAATAGCAAAGGCTTTAATTCTCTGTTGCAGCTATCTCTATTCATCTTAAAAAGGGAAAAGTAAAATAAAATCATAATAACCACAGCAAAGAAAAAGAAAGAGAAAACCATCACAACCCTGAAACTGGTTCCAGTCCTTCATCTCTGCTTTTTTAGTGGCTTTAGTTGCAGATAAGGCATAGAATTATTTCTTGACTACCAGGAACCGAGAAGAAAAAAATTAAAAGTATCAGATATAGAGCATGTTAAGCAAGTTCAAGCAGCATGTCAGTGGAGGAAAAAAAAAAAAAAAAAAAGACAAAAATATTATATTTAATGATGAAGAACCAAATGACTCTTAGAATCAGGTTCCAGTACTGCAAGTTTCAGTGAGTGCAGCACCTATGTATTCTCCAGCTGATAAATGACATGATAACTGGTGCCTACAGGGCTACTTTTAGCAGAAAACTATTGTGGTAGGAACCAAACGAGGATTTTTGCCCAGAAAAACCATGTACTTGATGTAAAAGAGACCTGTTTTCTACTATTTTAGAGTTGAAAGAGATTTAAAAGGGTTGGAGAAGACTTAAGGAGGTATCCCTTATGTGATTTCACCAGGCAACTCTTGGTGAAATAATGCATTATTCATAGCATTATGAATAATTATTATGTTTAGGTGTCTATGATCTCTAAGGACCCTAAGGACCTTTTACACTTATTCTATAATACTGCAATCAATATTGATCTTTCCTGTGACCGCAGGTGCATGTTACCATCCACAGCTCACCAGAGTCAACAAAGAGGTCAGTGCAAGGGGGTACCCAGATCCCACTGCCAGGAACTCCTGGAGGTATGCCCTCAGCTCTCACTCTGCCCTCAAGAGGTCTGCTTCTGAACCCTAGGGGGTAACAAAACAGACAGCCTACTAACACTTTTCATTAGTAAAAACCTTGAAACACAATATCTCAAGTTGAAAGGAATCATAAAATCATAGAATGGCTTAGGATGGAGGGGACCTTAAAGATCATCTGGTTCCAACCTCCCTGCCATAAGCAGAGTTGCCACTCACTAGACCAGGATGCCTAGGATCACATCCAACCTAACCTTGAATGCTCCAAAGGAAAACCCTTATACAGGAAAGCTCCCAAGGAGATGCTAATCTTTCTTCAACATTGCCACCTAGGCATGGCCAAGATTATCATAGTACCCCTGGGGACCCCACAGGCTCCTAGATGGTGGAATGTTGCCTGGAGCCCATCCCTCCATCTTGGGCTAGGAATAGTGTGGTTCAAAAAGGTCTTTCCTAAAATACAGGCTTAGACCCTTGGCAGTGCTTTCTGGACTAATCCATTGGGCCTGGTTGGGGAGAGGGATGGAATTACAGGCAAAATAAACAAAGGGTCATCATGTAGCAGAAAAAATAAGAGACTGAAATTATTAAATTTAAAGGTGAGAGTAGAGGGAGCAGGAGAGTTGGTGAAACTGCCAGGAAAGCCAGCATGATTGAATGGCGCTCTGGAGTTCTCCTGTATCCAAACAAGCAATCTGTACTGGCCAAAAAACCAGCTGTGAGGTGTCTGTAAGTCTACATTCCAGCTGGCACATCTCACCAATAGCAGAGGGCAAGGTAGCAAAAAGCAAGTTAGCAGGGAACATCTTTTGTTTTGCAGCATTTGTTAGATCTTGCATGATGCTGCGTCACAGCAGTTTATCACTACCCTGATTTACAGTCATCTGATAAATGGAAATGAAACTTCTTGGGATATCCTAGCCACGTTTTTAAGCAGCTTATTGTGAGCTTTCAAGACAGCAAATCTGAAATTAGAGATTCTTGTGTCTTTCTTCCTTCATCAGCTTTCTGTATGGATATGAAAGTTAACCCGTATGGTTCTACCTCTTCAACCACGGGGAGATAGTAACTGTATGGTGAAGATGTCACTTGTGAAACAGCAGCTTTTTTTGTGTCACCAGTTCTTTCATAATTAGAAATTATGAAAACATAATTCAATGCTGTTACTAGCATTGAAGATTTGTTTTCTGCTACTGAGCTAGAATTATCTGCAAATAGTTCACTGTGAAATCTGTTATCCTATAGACTCTCGAGTATTTCCATATATTGTAACTGACTTGAGAGGACTGGGGAATAGCATTTTTTTTTCTGTGACATACACTGTGAAGAAACTATATTCGCAATGCATTGTTGCTCCTGTACCAAAGTGTTATTGAATAGAGTAATGTGGCACTTGAAAACATGGTAGTTTGCAGTTACTCAGTACTACGCATACGTACATGTTCACCCAGTTGTGTAAATAATGCCAGAAGTTTTATTACGTGCAAAGAACTGTTACTGAGACCTCAGCTCTTGAGAATCAACTGCCATTCTAACATCTTCCTACAACACTGAAATCCCAGTTTTCTGAAGTGAAATATGCTAAGCATTTCTCCAAGTGGTGGTTGCATGAGGCAAGACAGGAGGATGAACAAACTGAAGTACAAAAGAACAAAGCAGTGCACCCACAAACACCACCAGGCACCTGGCGAAACTAGAAATAGATTAAATATTTCTGGAGTACTAGTGCAGCACTCTGCTCATTAGCAAGGCAGTCTACTTTCCCATGAGGCATCTCAAAATTGCCCTATGACTACTGTTTGGTTTTAACTCCTCCCTTGGATAGGTCACAAGGACAAGTGACTTGGGTTGTGCCAAGACCTGAAATGGGAGACTGGTGTAAATGGCAGATAGCCAGCAGCAAGGAGACATCTGGGATAAGACAAGGCGCTAAGGTGTGTTGTACATCGTTATGAAACTATTCTACCTTTGTTTTTGCTGTAACGTTATATTTTTAAGAACTATGCCTGCCTGAGGAGACAGTAGTTGTTTTGTTCTCTGAATTGCTATAGCCTCGGGGTGTCGAAGTCATTTAGTACAGAGGGTTGAATTCCATGTTAAATTATGGTTCATGGGTCACTGTATAAATATACGAATTGCATACTTTCTAGCACAACCGTATCCCAGTGATGTCAGTGGAAGTTCACAGAGAGATCAGCATCACTCAGCTGAACAATTTGCTCCCTTTTAAGATCACAGCTGTCTCATCTCTGCTTTTTCTTCTTTCTGCCAATTCCTGTTCCTTGAGAGAGACATTTCTGCCTCTTCTCCATTGCTTGCTGAAAACTAGTTAGTAATGCCACAGAAATGTGTTCGGGGATCAGTCTGTGAGCAGTTTGGATGGCTATAAGATGTGGGTATGTATCTCCTATCATCTATGTACAGTCATGTTTGGAAGCTTTTCTTTGTAACCAGGAAGTTTGAAAAATGGAAGCAGGATTTTATATCCTTTTCCCTTGGATATGGCATACAGGCTGTTTTCATCTCAGTCAGTGTGAACGGAAACAAACTTAATGCTTTTAATAACTGAATGTTTTTCTTCCTCTAATGCTACATCTATTTGAACCAGGCATGTGTACATAGCAGAAAAGTAATTCCACAAACACTGAAATCTGTTTTCTTGTAGTTTTGTGCCTCAGGATGATCCCACTGTTAAATAAGAAAAATCAGACTTTGCCTACATTTTTCTGACTGAAACTTTCCTCAGTCAGAATCCTCATGTGGGTCCTTTGGTGTCTAACACTGTGTCCATATTCAGCTTGATCCCTTTCCTCTTTGGCTGTTTATTTCCATAAATCTGGATATAATCATTTTGGGGGTTTTCCTCTACATTGCTTGCTCAGAAGATAAACTGAAATGAGATGAGGGAGGAAGGAAACAAAAAAGATGTATCTCTGTGACATGTCTCTTTAATGTTCTTACTGCTCTTAAGACATTTAAACACTAGCATTAAGATCGGGCTGCTGTTCCCCAGCACAGGGCATGAGTTGCCTTGCATACAAAAGCATGGCTCACTTTCCACATTGGGATGTGTACTTGCATAAATCTCCGTATATTTATATTCTTAAATCTCAGCTTCAGCCCTCCTGTCTTGTCTGCTCATCCCATCATCTCCTCCCTTTCCTCATGTGGGATGTGGATGTTGTGAGCAGATGCTGAGATTGGAACATCGATTTTCTATTCTCCTTCACAAATGAACAGGAGATTGTTTTTAAAGGTATTAAATGGACACAGGTGGGACTGTAAACTTAAGTGCCTCCACATATAACATCTGCTGCGTGTTCTCCAGTCCCTGTTATCTTTATAGCAGAACTTGATCTCTTAACCCCTTCACAACCGCCCCCCTCAGTATTTGTGCAAAGATGTGCAATGGTTTTACTTTGATATTCAGAGAAGTCACAATGGATCTCTGTGATGTGACTGGCATAAGGCACAGTGCTTTGAAAAGCAATGTGCTGAGCAATTTGCACAGGTGGGTGGGGGAAAAAGACAAGTGTTGTCCAGGTGTTCTCAGTTTTGCTGGAGATAAGAGGATTCCAGACGTACCGCAAGACAGCGAATACCCCTATTCTCCCTTCTTCTCCCCTCCCTACTTCACTCCCCCCTCTCAGAAATGTCTGTCTTGGGGGGAAAAGCACATTTCTAAGGATATTCCAAACCATTTGATGTCTATAAGCAGTGATTTCTAAACATTTACCCTGGATACAGAGCAAGTGACTTTTCCTTTCACCTCCCAGATCCATCCCTTCTCTTCTTCCTCCTACTTACATTTCTTCATGCATTCAAGTTTTGGTAAAAAATAGAATCTTGGCCCACATTAATATATATTTAACCTCTTCACTGCTGCCTCTCAGCACTCTCGAGCATTTGTTCAGCAGAACTGTGGCATTTCCCTTTGAAGTCCAAATGAAGTCACAGTGGTTCCTTGTGCTGGAGTTTCAAGCTGGCTGCCAGGTGAAGCATTCACATAACTTTTCCATGTGTTCAGCCTGAAAAGAAAAGGAAAAATTGGATTAAGGCACACAAAGCATGTAGTTCTAAACTGATTTCTATGTAGAATTAAATTGAAAGCTGTAGACTCAAGATTAATGTTAATATCATTTGCTGAGTGTATCTAAAAGCCAAAACTGGTGATGCCATGTGCATGAGTTCATTCACAGCTGGAGTGGTTAAGAGAGACAACATGACACAAAGTAAGGAAGAGCTGTATCCATGGAAATCACAATTTCTTTTAAAGCTCGTAGTCATACTATATGGGAGGAAGCCCAGCAAACAATCTCATGCAGAGTTCAGCATCCAACAATGAGGGAAATGGAAAGCAGACCTAATTCAATCTATCCGTGTGCATGCTAAGAGCATGTAAAATACTACTGTTCTGATGAGCAGTTGTACATACAGTTGTGCAGTTTTCATGCTGCAGCAACTGGACAAAGTGAACAATAATGACCCAACAAGAATTTCCAAGTGAAACAAGAAAGACCTCAACTGTCTTCTGTAATTTGAAAACCCATGACAGTGCCTCTCCTTCTGCTATTTCTTCACTAGGATATGTATCATATGTTCTTCTGAATATGTCCAATATTGTGGCTAGCACCTGTCTTATTCTTGCAGTTTTTAGGAATTGATTGACTTTCTGGGGTAGTGACTGGAAAAGCTTAAGTGCATACAGTTTCCAAAAAATGTCACTCGGCCTATGTGTTCCTTCTGCGTGTGATTTGAACAGGAACGGGTGAAACGCTGGCCAGGAAGCAGTGGCAGTTTGAGCCTTTTAGCCATGCAAATTCTAACTAACCCGTCAGTTTTCTTCAATATCTGATGGTTTTCTTTTCCAAATGAGTGGTTCCAATGAAATAAATAATAATAATAAAAATCAACATATGTGTTTTAAGTCATTGTTGCCACATTTATAAAAGGTTCTGGGACAAATCCAGAGTCTGACATCAAAACTGTCCACTCAGTCTTATCTTCTCTCAGCTCTTGAACTGTTATCAGGTCTTTTCAACCACCAATGGTCTTGACATACCTTGCAGTGCTATTCAGACTGTGTAGGAGCCTTCTGTAGTCTCTTCCTGTGTGCTCTCTTTGCTTTCATTGCATTCCACTTCTGTTCCAGGCTTCTTCCTCTTGTGCTATTTCCTTTCTATCCTTTGTCTTTCAGTTCACTAAAACACCATCTAACAAAACCCCGCCCCAGTAGTTTAAGAAAGTGTTGCTTCCTTTTCGAGAAAAATGAACAAACGAATAAACAAATGTCATTAAACTAAGAAGACTTATGCAAAACATCACTCAGCTCAGTATGTATTCCATCGCTTCTCTCCAGCCCATTGTCCAACTTGTTTACTTAGATCACAACTCTCTTTTGGATAATAAATCTCCTGCTATGGCTGTACTTACCAGTAAGTGCACAATGTGGCACTCTTAGGGCCTATGCGAAGTCCATGCCTGATGTTTTGTAGAGCAGTCCCACCTTTCAGCTGGAGGACCTCCCCAAACTGGAGTCCACTGGGCAGTGAGGACGCAGCCACTGCCTGCTCCCAGAGATAGGACTTGGAAGAGCTTCTGAGTTCTGCAGCCTAGATGTCTCCTCTGCTACTCTTTGTGTGTGGTGCCCAGAACAATGGCATTTTTCTTAATAGCTCTTGCTTGGCCCCTTGACAATCTTGTAATTTAAGTAAATAATTTTCTAACATATGCCTGGCTGTCACTTACAGGATAAACACCATTCATGAACACTCTACATTTCTGACAACTACATCTGTGTTTGGTTTGGTATTAGAAAAAAACAGTTTTCATGACTTAAGGGACAGTTATATCTGAATACAACTGCTGGTACTGAGGTAATAAATGGACAATATTTTCAGAACTATATTTTAGACATCAAGAAATGACTGTGGCTATCATGAGAGAGACCATTCCCAGAGAGAGAGTTAATTCAGAATAATTTTGAGTGATACCTTGTAACGAAGCAAATCTTGGTGGGAAGTAGAGAAGTACCACCCTTACCGCAAACCCTGTGAGAGATGGTAAAGCCTCCTGTTCTTTGGGATAAATGCCTTAGGTCAAAAAAGGCTTAGTATGTACAGAGAAGCATAATTTCTGTTCTCCTCCTGTCCTGAATTTGGCCCTTTTAGCTGTAACAAAAATTCTAAGCCACCCCATACTTTTTGGATTACTTTAAACCCCACCACGGTGCTTTTCTTAAAGCACTTTATTTTGAATAGGAATGGCTCCATGAAAGGACTCTGATATGGGCAGAAACTGAATCAGTTTCAAGGAAATGCAGCTGGAAGCACACTAATCTAAAAGCCTCCCAAGCAAAGCAGCACAGGCATCTATTCTACAGGGTGTCTCCGCCCCTAGCTAAAGTGCACCAGGACTTTCTGAGCTCCTTTAACTCTTGCACTGCGGTACTGCTTCACAGACAATATTCATGAGGGGAAAAAAAAACAGTTTTCTTCCAACGCTTTCTCTGTCTAGCACACAGTTTTCATCTAGTCATCTGGCTAGAGGATGGGTAGTTTTGTTTTGGTCTTATTCTTTTAATGCTCCCAGACCTTTTGACTTGAATTGTAATACTGGTTCAACCCCTGGGATGCAAGTTAGGGCTGTATCTGTCACAGGCCAGGCCTTTCTTTCTCAGTAGAGATGGCAATATTAACATGATATATCTCACTCTCATGTTTTCTATTCATGGAACCTTTGTTCATGTGAGTATGCAGCCCGGACTGACTGACAAGTGTGAGGTCAAAACATAACAGTCTAAATGAGGAGCCCCCAGCTCATGGTGTGGAAACTGGGAGAGGATAAAACACCAATAAACCTATAGAGTAGTTCATCCTTCCATTCACAGAGAAAATCTTTTACTGTTACAGAGAAGGTAAGCAAGGTGTTCTGTGTAGAACAGTCTAGGCCTGACTAGGGTGTCAGGTGGCATGGTTTTGTTTTATTTTTCCCATCTTCTTATCACATCTGCTTTGTGTATATCAAATTCTTCATTCTCTCTTTTTTCTACCTTCCAGTGAATTATAACCTACACAACTATCAAGACTACTGCTCTCTGTGGGCTATTTCAGTGCATAAGCTGTTGGTCGGTCCGTGCTGAGGACCATAGACTCATAGAATCACAGTGTCAGAGTTTCTTTTTGCTTTCATGACTCTAAGGCTTTAAAATTGCATGGGGGTGTAACTGCCACAGCCAAGGTACTTCCTAAAAACCACATCTATCCAGCCATCTGTGTTCCTGGAGGAACACTTATCTGTCCCATTAGGACAGATAAACCTCTGCTGTTTCAGTTCCTAGTCTGGTCCCTTAACGTTAAATGGTGCTTCTGAAGAGGTTCTGTGATCCTCATTGGGCAGCTCCTGTCAAAAGCAGCAACCCCAGGCATCAGAGTGAGACAGGCAGCTGGAAATACCCACTGATGCAGCTGCCCCTGAGGAAAGGGGCGAGAGCCTTCAGATACCATTCTAGTCCTGGCAGCTACAGCAGTGCCAATAGAGTATCTTTTAACAGCAGCATGTTGAAAGTGCATCCCTTTTACTCCTGAAAGTCACAGCTTACACTAATGAATTCACTGAAGTGTATTACTGGTATGACTCAAAACTTTTTTAAAAGGCACTGAAGTCTGTTTTTCCCTAAAGACAGCAAAAGTAGAGGAGACAATAAATGATCAGATGATGCACTTACATTTACTTCCAGAAGTGTTTGTATGTTTGTATGATTCAGCTAGCAAAGTAGAGATAAACCCACCTTGACATCAGGCTGCTAATGGACTTTTCCACACAGTATCATAATAGCTACAGCAAAGATAGCAGTCATGTCAGCAAGGTTGGCTTCAGAAACAACAGCAGCCATGTAATCTGTTTTGGATCTGCTTTTCTACCTACATATTTTTAATTATATTCCTACATGTGTATATACCCACATTTATGAATATAGAAAGAGGACTATTGATATAAAATATAAAAATTTGAAAAACAGGAGAATACAGACTCAAAAAACAGCATGTCTGACTTTCTGTTTTCCTAATACCATGTTTTTTAACTTTTCAATGCTTTCTTAAATGACTATCAGTCTCTATCATCTTCTGCAGACGTTTTTCACAAGCTTAGACAGAAGCTTACAGAGATTAAAGTTGTGGTGTGCATAATTATTATATTATGAATAGCATGGTAAATAAGAGCCATGTCAGGCCTGAAAAACAAAGACAAGAAAAATAAATTCATTACTAACACCCATCAGGACATCTTGCTGTTTAGCAGGGGCAGAAAATGAAGATATGAATGACTTTACGGTGAGTTCACATGGTCTTACTACTGACAAAACTGTAGTGCAGGCTGGAAGTGGCGCTACAGGTACCACACTGCCTGCCCTCCTTCCGCAGTGTCTTGTATTGATATAAGTGCTCATGCAGATGTAGGGTCATGTCCCTGGAGCAGGAGCTGCTGGGGAGGGGTGGGAGCTCATGGCCTGGTTCTTGGCAGCACCCTGTGCTCCTGTGCTGCTCACCCCACTGCTAACCACCCCATTTTCTCATGCTGCTCACCCTGTTAACCGCCCTGTAACACCCCGCGCAGCCTGGAGCATGCTGCAACCCGTTCTGCTTCACTTCCTCCGTCTCTTAGTTTCTAGCTTCTTCTTCTTCTTCTTTTTTTTTTTTTTAATAACTTTTGGGAGGAAAGCCTTTTCCTGTTTCCAAACAGCACTGTATCTCCACTCTGTGGGATTAGGTGTTGCAAAAAGAAAAAGCAGCACCCAGATATCTTTCAGAAAGGAACTGGCCTCCAAAATGTGTTTTGCTGGGTCTGCCTCAGCCCAGATGCTCTCTAAACAGTGGGTGCTGTGGCTTTAAGGCTATCGTTCCAGATCCACATCACACCCACATATTTGTCCTCTCTTTACACAGCAAGTGCCAAGCGGTGACATCTACTATAGTCTCTAGGACATGCTGGTCTCGCCGCGGAGGAAAAAGGGCGAGAGGGGGAGGGGGACGAGCCAGAGAAAGCACAAATCCTGCTGTGTTCCAGAAGGATGAGTCACTTCCTCGCAGTAACTCTGAGATGCCTTATTTATGGCTGCTCTGCTGATATGAAGCCCATCTCGGTTCCTCGGCGGCGTCCCCGGGCTCGGCCTCCCTCCTGGCTGCCTATTAATCACACGGCACTGCTACGGAGTGAACACAGAGTGGGAGTTCTGCCCGCCAGTGGCCTTTAGCTGTCTCCAGTTCAATGAAATTACCTTGTGTGAAGACTTGTTTTATGAGAGATTGGTTTATTTGTAACTAAACTACTTCCTCCGTTATTTGATAAGCTCAAATATTTGCTACTGATAGTCAGAGAGTGTCACATTTATTATCCCGTTTCAGGCATTGCTTAACTCCTTTGTATTAGGCTTTTTTAACCCCTTTGAGGGCAGCAGGAGAAAAAGAAGAAAAAAAAAAGCCTGGAAAAATCTGATTTCTGTTACTCATGCTTTGAAAAATACAAATGGGTTTTATCCTATAAGGGAAGTAGCTCAGTGAGGTTTAACTACTCCACAGTGATTCTTTTAATGCATTTAGCATAGCATTTAGAAGGACTCATGTTGTTTATGAGAAGATTAAGATAAAGGGAAAAATGAAGTGTACCTTTTTTTTTTTTTTTTTTTTTTTTTTTTTTAATACTTTGTCAGTCTTCCTGTTTAAAAGGAATGTGAACATCGGAGCATGAAGCACCATGGTGCCAAGGACAAGGCACATATATCATCTTCGACATTCCTAAATCCTATTTTTGGTCTTGCCCCTGATGGCTATGTCACCTGTGACCTATTTGTGCCTCCGTTTGTGCGTTACTAACCCTGGCTGAGACACAGACTTGCTCAGCTTTTAAAAGACATCTGATGTCTTTCTTTGGAAAGTTAAAACCCCTGCAATATCAGAGCTAAGTAATACAGTTAAAATAACCTACTTCCAGGCACTTCCAGATTTCCCTAGGCCATTTTTCTTGTGGAAATCAAGGAGTTATTATTAATTATCTGCTTCTGAGGACTCCAGCTACAAATCACAGTCCAAATACAAAAGCTACTTATATATGTTAGGAAGAAGAAAAGTGCCTAACTGCATCAGAGCAATCTTTAGGAACCCTATCTACCTACTCAGGCTTCACTGTACCTATTACAAAACTTTCCTGGGCACTGGATGTTCCAGTAGTGTACATGCTGTAAGCAGTGCATTTCAGCTCCTGTCTGCCAACATCAAGGATTTCTAAATCATTACAGTCCAGGGTATGCACAAATGAGGGTATGGCAGGGAAATGAAGAAACCTCTCTTTGACTAGCAGGAGTAGGTACTATGGTCTGGTGTTGTGGGATAGAAAGAGTCTTCAGTTCTGTTTTGTGTCTTCATAGAATCCCAGCACTAAAATCTTGAGATACCTCAGGCTAGAGATAAAACCCACAGGAGAAAGCGTCTGCCTGCTGTAACTGGAGGAACATGGCCATATTTCTCTAATGAACGTAAGGGAATGGCCATTATTCACTATTAGCACATGGTCATTATTCTGTAATGGGAATGGTGTCGTTCCAGGACTGCTCGTGCATTTTGCTTTGAGGCAAGCAGGCATTTTTTGTTACAGTCTACAGGCACTGGGGAAGGGCTTTGTACTGGGGAAACAGTATTGTGCCCAGAGCTGTGTTTGAACACGGGAAGAGCTCTCGGTATGTATGCTTGTCAGAGGCTGCAGTGAGCTAGTCCTGCTGCTCACAATAGAGTACACTAAATCCTATCCAAAATTAATGGGACTGCTTTTATTTAAGAAAGGGAAAGGGCTGATCTGCAGAGAACAGAATGAGACCAGTTAGAAATCTCCCTCATGTGGAGGAGACAGGAAAAAAAGTGTTGAAAGACGTGGAAAAAGAAGTTGGGTAATAATAGTCCAGCTTCTCATCACAGCTATTATTTACCTGAATATGACTATATTCTACCTGAATTTTACTTTGTGAAATTATTCTTCAGTACAACCATAAGTGAGTTTATAAAAAGTTTGAGATGTGAATATTCAAGTGGAGCTTTTGGTCTTGCTGAAACGTTATAGTCCCTCAAAGTTCAGGGAAATTATTTTTGTTCCTCTCTGAATTAACAGAGATGGAGGGGAAATGCATGCTCACTGTGTTAGGTAGGAGGGAAGTAATGGTTCGTTCTTTCTCTCACAGATGTACACATATATGCAATCATTCACATGTTTACAATCAGATTATAGCAAGCTTGATGAACATGACCAGGTGTCTGGCGTGAAAGGAAATATTAGGCCTGAAACTATAAGGATACTGACACTTAGGACTGCTGCCTTCCCTGGGGGAGTCTTGGCCTTATGCAGGTGGCTGAGTTGATTTCTAACCAAGATCCTGCTGGGGAGAGGCCAAATTGGCTGCTCCAGCTGAAGTCTGCTCTGGAAGACAGGGACTGAAAGCTGAGCCTGGGGAGACCAAAGGTTCATTAAGTGTGTGTTTGTCTTGGACTCTGACATGAAGATGCTGCTGTTCCAGATGGGGATGAACTCTTAAGGCTGCAGACTTCTTTGCCGATATAGAAGGACAAAAGCTTCTGCTGTGAATTCTGCTTCACAACAGGAGTTCACACAGACAACATTCTTGTTTGACACATGTTTTTATAAATGCATTGTAAAATCACAATAAATTGGACATTTACAAGAGTATATTGCTTAGCTAACTGCAATTATAAAGATAGACATATTCTGGATTTTGCTATGCCCTCAGTGAGAATGCAGGCCCACATAACTGGTGAATTTCTTTTTGGTACGAGTCTGAAGGCACAGAAACATAATAGTGCAAAGGTGTGAGTATCCTATTCTATTAGGGGTTTCAGTCCAAAACTAATATGCAAATGAAAGTGCTCAACCCAATGTGTTCTGCAGTGGGTCACAGAAAAGTTGTTTCTCTCTTTAAACATTTAGATTCCTCATGCAGCACATGTATTCTGTTCAGATGTTTAATTCAATCAGAACAGCATCTGGGGAGGGTTTTCTAAAATCATGTCTCCTGAAAGAATTAGTTCTGTACTTGTTATTCTCTCAAACAAGTTAAAATTTCTTTGATGGCAGCAACTAAATATCTGTTTTATTCATAACAGTGAACTATATCTATTGCTGCAATGATTAAAATGATTTTCTGCATACTTCTTCCAAATATTATTTAAATTTAGAATTTATTGGTTGGGAATTGATCTATACCTTGGTTCTATTTCCTAGTACTAATGACTATCAATAAAAATGTATTTAGCGTCTTATTCTTCTGATGATTATAAACCTCCTAATTTCTCTTCTAACTCAGAAATAGATTATTTTTAATTGTGCCATCATCACCTGTTAGCTTAAAAAAAAAAAAAAAAAAAAAAACACTTTACCATCTGTGGTGTTTATCTGTTTCCTATTTCCTGTAATGTTGTCTGGATTTGCACACGCTTAGCCTTTCATTTGGTTTTCCAGACATACCAAGTTCTCCTAGCTGCATCCAGTTCTCAGGGAGAAGTGTGGATGCCTCACTCTGTTCAGCAGACCTGTGACCTTGCAGGCATAAATGCATTTTCCCTTTCTTGCCTTTGCTCACTGCCTTGGAGTTATTACTTCACTGTAAGAAAATATGACAAGCAGTAATGCAGAGCTTTCTCTGTAAATGGTGGAGTCAGCCTGCAGCCAAGAAAACATGGTCTAAGGTCTTATCTGCTCATTGCCATCACCTGTGCAGAAGCAAGTATTTTGCTTCTCTGCAGGATGCAACCAGCCAATCTCAAATATTTGCTATAGGACTCAAGTGTCTTCAGCTCCTGCTGTTGCCCGATTTCAGCTTTGAATTAGGAAGCAAACCAATACTTTATGTTGTTCCCAGCTTCTAGCACATGAGTACTGTCTATCACAAGTTCTCTCTAATGAAATACAGTGCTTGACTGGACTTTATTTCTCAAAGTTGTGTTATGCATTCTGCTTCCTCTTACACTGGTGGATTAACTGCTGGAGGGTCATTTGTTGTTCCTTACCTCTTTTTAGATCTAAGTGTCTTTTTTTTGTTTTTAGGATCAAGCAGCATAATAGAGCCTGTATACAACAACTCTACGCCCTATTGATTAAGTTTACAAAATTCAATTCTACTATGCTTTTATATTATCAAAATAACTATATTTGTCACTAAACTGCAAAGGAGATTATATTGTTAATAGCTTTTAGTCTACTATATGAGATTATCTGGGAAAATAAAAAATTTCAGAGTCCACATAGAGCCATGTGTTCTGCTAAAATTGTCTTAAATAGCACTGAGATAAATTTTTAGCAATCTAATACTGCAAATATCCTACCAAAAGAAGGAGTCATAATCTTCAAGTCCTGGGTGGCACCAAGTGCACTGGCAACCCAAAGTAAATATCATAAAACAAATGGAAAGAAAGAGTACATTGGGCTCATGATCTGTGCCAGGAATCATAGAAGAAAAGATGATTAAAAAAGACAATGGAAAAAAAAATGAAAAAGAAGATGTCATGACTTAGGAGCTAAAATAAATAATATCTAAACTGCTAATTTCTGAATGTAGATTCCTAAACAAAAGATCTTTAAAGACTACTTGACATCTCTAAAGCCTGCTTGGATACACTTGCTTTAGAGAAATTAGTAAAGTGAAAGCAGTAGTAAGATCCTAATTTTGTGCAAGGATACAAGGGCAGAGTAATCTAACCTCAACAGAAATCTCATATGTGTGTGTATATGTTTAAGGATAACATTTTATACATGACTCCTCCATGCTTTCTTTCAATGGTTTGTTTTTTTTCTTGTGTATGAACTGTGGTAAATTTTGAAGAACTTAAATCTTTATTTTGAGATTTATTATACATATCATGAGATGTTAGAATATGTTTTACCATTACTTTCCATAGTGGAAATCCTTTGTGTTCCTTTTAACACTGCCTAGGGAAAACTTGTTTGCACCTTTTAATATGGCACTTATTGCAGTGAATGTCTTTGTACAAGGTCAGTGCAATAATAAAATCGATTCTATCTTCATTATTTTAAAATTATGTATGAATAGACCTCTTCTCAACCAATACCTTTGTTGCAAATCACACACGAACTAATCCGCCAGGAATTTAAGGAAAAAAATCACCACTCCTGTTATGGCTGGTTTCTTCTTCCATTGGAGTCAATGGGAATTTTGCCATTGACTTAAGTGGGAGTAGGATCAGGCCCTTAACGCTGTGTATTTATTCTGTTTTGGCCAAAAGACACACAGACACAGAGAGGAGACTGTTCAATGGCTGCAGTTTTATTCAGCAAACTCACTGCTTGCTGGCAGTATGGCACCTCTAATGGAGCAAAATATTACAGCGTTAGGGATTGCTTTTGGCAGTATGTGTATTATAGCATGATTCAAAACAGTTACAGTTATGTTTTCAAAGATGTAATGAAATTTTAGCTGCTGGACTCAGAAGCCAATTGGAAATGTTAGCTCGAAATTCTGCATAAGTCTTGTTGGGAAATGGCTGTTTCTTCATTTTTATTTTAAATTTTAATCTCTATAAATTAAATCTGTCTTGGCAATGGACAGGAAAGTGCACCTTGAGATCTGGATCCAGTTCTAGGGCTCTGCCCTGAACATCCTGTATGACCCTGAGCCAATCATTTTAGCTGTCTCTCTAAAATGCCTCTCTCTCTAAAACGTGGATAACAATTCTTCCTTTCTTCTGTCGTCTGTCCTGTCTGCTCAGCCTGTAAGCACTTCAGGGAGCATACTGTCACTTACCATGCGTGTCCATGTGCTGAGAACACAGCCTTGGCTTTGACTATGACTAGAGTGTTTATAATAACAATATAATACGTTATATGACTTTCAAGAAAGTGCCTTCTTTTACTTGCATATGATGACCTTTAATACAGTTGAATTTAAACTGATTTTTTTTTTTTTCCTTTGGATGAAGCTATTGATGTTTGCTTGACTGACTCACCTCTGTACTATGAGAGCGTGCAGGGCTACAAGCTCTAAGCTGTCTTTCACAGCTTGTGCTTTTTGCTCTAGACTCTCTTCTACTCCAGCAGGGTTGCTGTCAACCTTGATTACCCTCACATAACAATTGTTTCATATGTATAAATAAACTGAGTATGTGAAGTATCTGTAATATATCTAGAGCACATGAGACCTGCTCTACACATGTGAACTGATTTATGCACGTCCAGTAAGATTGGCTTCTACTGGATGTTGTGAAGGTACCATATATCAATACAATAAATGCAAGGTGCATGACATGAGGGTCTGACACTGTCTCCCCAGGACCTGATACTCAGGCACCATTAATTTGTAGAAAAGTGTGAATCCAGTTTATCCAGGATGCACTGAATTTCCTGCATCTGAGTAACTCAACAGAAGCTGGTACCTGGCAAGTTTATAAAACTGACAACTCTAAATCTGATCCCTGATGTATCTATCCTCATACTTCATATATATATATGAAACACCTTATTAAAATCAGTGAGATATTCATGCATAAGGTTTAACTTGTAACCTGGGGTCAGTAGGAGCTCATGGGTGTGTTAAATTTACTCTGAAAATGCTTCCTGGATAAATTCTCTAAGGGTTTTTAGGAAGACAAGATGCCTTTTTTTCTGGAATCTGACCTAGGTTCCTGAGAAGCTGGGTGCTAAGCTCCTGTGTCATGCCAGAAATAGTGCTGTTCTGGGCATGTGCTACGGCACAGCTCTGCATGCCAAGGAAAGGAGTATACAAATTTAAAGTGCTCTTTTTGAATGGCAATTTTTTAATGACTTAGGCAATTTGGTTTTATGTTACTCTTTTGGGAACCTGAGTTGTTTTTTTGGATATGGCCCATAATGTTTTCCTCAAACATATATGCAGGGAAAAGAAATAGATCTAATGTCACTGAAATGAAAGTCCAGTTCCTACCAGAGCCTTTTGGGAACACTGAGGTCATATTCAGATATGCTTTGATTCATAAAAGTATGCAACAATCATTTTTATGACCCTCTCCATATCTCATGCTGTCACATCTGTTGGCAGAACTGAAAGGTCCTGTTGTTTATTTTCAGGTGACTCAACTCCTGAATACAGAGAATGAGAATATTTTTTAGGAGTTCATCTGCTGTTGAACCAGGCATCACAGTCCTTAGGTCAGATGCCATCTGGGGATAATGGAGAGAGCTCACACAGGTTCCAGTTCAACCCAGGAGGTTGGTACCAGAAAGAGAGATAGCACAATAACCACAGGCTGAAACACAATGATTTTATTGATGTCTTTGAGCACTGTGCCTTCCATGGATTACTGGCTTGATCTGGTGCAAAAGTCAATTTGCCTAATGTATTTTACAGGAAAAACAGAACCAGCCTTTCTTGGGGAGAAAACAAAACAAAACAAAACAAAACAAAAACAAAAAAAACCCTCTCTGATGGTTTCCTCGTCTCTCCATGCATGCCTGATAGGAACTAGGTGAACACCATCGACTTACATGTCACAAATAACACTAAATAGAAGGGATGTTGTGCTCAGCGATTTTTCAACTCACTATAAATTAATTCAGAGAGTTGAGAACAACTTCGTTAGCTCAAAGATTGTGTTCTGTGGTGTCATTTTGTGTCGAGGACACAGATATGGATACATCTAGCAGGACTCAGTAACTTAGACACCGAATATCTTATTAGCCTTTCCGGTGTCCTAAGAACATACCAAAATAGGAAGAAAAGAGCAATGATGGTGCTCTCTTTCTTGGCTGAGAAAATAACAGTTCTTCAAACTCTATAACACACCACAAAATCTTCATATTTCTCTGTCTCATTGTGGAAGCATCTACTGTAAAAATCCAGAGTGCATAGGCACAGAATGCATGTTAGAATGTTCAGCAGTTAGATAAATATTTGCATGGGTCATGAAAAGAAGTTGATTTACTGATTTGTTTTGTACATAAAAGTATTTTATAAGTTTGATACATTTAGGAAAAAAGAAGCACTGAACATCTCCAAACAGTAGATTGTTCCTTAGGACAATAAATTGTTATTTGTCATTTAATGTTTCAGATGATGCACACTTAGAATTTCATTATACCTTTTCCGGAATTACAGTTCACTTTGCTTTTTCTAATAAAAAAAGTTTAATGACTTTCAGCTCCGATCTTTGAGGCTGGAAGCTTTCTCTGAAACAAGGATTTGTACTTTGAATTGTGATTAGTACTGCACTCTCATAGATTTGTTTGCAAAATGTATACCAGAAATATTCTTATATCAGTAGGTACAAGAAGTTGCCATTAACACTGTAAAGAAAAATTACGCTTCAGATGCTGAGATCAGCTTAATGACTCTCTCTGTGATCACTAGTACATAAATACACCAAGGTTATAAAATAGGCCATTCTTATGGTTTAACCTGACAGGTATCTCAGCACCACACAGCTGTTTGCTCACTCATCCCTTTCCCAGTGGAATAGGTGAAAGAACTGAAAACAACAACAACAACAACAACACAACGAAGTAGAACTTGTGGATTGAAATAAGAACTATTTGCTAAGATAGAGAAAAGGGAGTGGAAAAAAAGGATAAGAGTTATGATAATCGTATATATATGTATATATATCACAAATGATGCACAAGCAATTGCTCACCATTCACTGACTGATGTCCAGCCAGCCCTCAAGCAGTGGAGGGAAGCCCAATAAACTTCCCTCCTTATTCAAACTTCCCTTTCTCATGATGTCATATGGTATGGAGTATCACTTTGGCCACTTTAGGTCAGCTGTCCTGGTTCTGTCCCCTCTCAGTCCGCCTTGCTGGCAGGGCAATAGGAGAAGCTGAGAAATCTGAAACATCCTTAGCTCTGTGCAGCACCTCTTAGTAACAACTAAAACATCAATGTGTTATCAACACTGTTTTTCTCCTAAAACCAAAACAGCATCATATTGGGTGCTATGAAGAAAAACAACTGTCACAGTTGAAACTAAGATAGCCATATATTCTATAATTACCACCAATAGCAAGCAGGAGTTTTGTGAGCAGTCTTCACTTCTTCTAGTCAACCTCACTGACAGTGTAGTCATTGTGCATTACCAAAATTTTATGAGTAATAAAGCTGCGGCCTTTCTGGTCTCTGATGTAGAGTGGAAAGTGTGTTGCTGTGAAGTACCTTAATCATCAGTATTCAAAGATGTGTCTGTTTTCTTAAATAATTTTTTTCTATAACTATTATAGTGTTATATAGATATAGATATAGATATAATAGTTCTTTTCTGTAATTCTAGAATGAAACACTCCACAGTATTTGCACCTTTCAGACATTTGTATACTTAAGTCTCCATGTTTAAGAGTCCTGGCCCTACAGGCAAGATTTTCTGGTTTAGCTACAGAAATTCAGTGAAGCAAAACCTGGCAGCTTTGCACAGATCTGTACACGTACAGTACTGTAGGTCTTCTGTAGTGCAACTGTAGGTTATGCCTCATACAATATCTTAACTTTCACAGTAACATTCATTCCTTTTGGCATATTCATGTTCAATAGCCTTTACAAACGATCTAGGTTACTAAGGAATACTTTGTGGGACAAACTACATTTTAGACTGCATTCCTTCCTATGAACATGTCAAATGTTTATTTTTTTAAATACTGTCCCTCTATAAAATCATGGAATAAATTACAGTTATCAGTTTTTCTGGATTGTTTTCACTGTCTTTAGAGATAAAATTAAGAGTAGAAGGAAAATAAGCCTTCTTTTATTCCAGCAAATCATTCCCCAGAATTGTATTTTAGCACTCACTTTCCAAAAAACTTGTGCTTCTGTAACAGAACTCACAGAAAGTGTTGGAGAACTTTAGAGCCCTGCAGTTTACTCATCTGAACATGTCTGGGTTTCAGTGTGTGCAAATTTGGTTTGTAGTTCCATTTTTTATGGCATACTGGGTTTCTGGGCCAAGATGAAACTTGCAGATGTTCACCATTGTCACAGTGTTAGCGTAGCCATGTTTCAGCTCAGACAGGGGAATTTTGTACCTAACCTAAGTTTTTATAGAGACTGATAGAAAAAAAAATGTTTTTATCTAATTCTGAACTTGTGTGAAACTCTTTTGGAACTCTTTTTCTTAATAGTTTATCTAAGTGAGCCTGTTCTCTTTGAAAAGCCAAAAAATTAAAGCTACTTACAAAATTGTACCAGATTGGACAATTCCTTCTCTGATACCAGCTGCACCTTTCTCACAGAAGAAATATTCCCTGTAGTACCTCCTGGAGTGCAGAACATGGTTCTGAGTTTTATTGTTTCCTGAGAACCTGAGAATCAACTCTTCAAAACTCTGATGGTGTTAAGGCACCCAGTGCAGCAGATACTGCAGCAGACTGTGTGTTTTTCTGGCTTGGGTGCTGCACCAGTGAGTACAGGGGCACTGATTCCATCACTACGTCTTGTAGTACAAATTGCTCAAGGATCACTGACCTGCATTTCCAGCACTCACATCTGGAATTAATCCAAGTGAACCCAGAACTGCACATCTGTATTTGTGGTTAAACCTGGTTGTATAGAATATCTCCTTTATCTGTTTCGGGAATTTCCTTAGGAAAGACAAGGAAGAAGGCTTATATTCATATCTAGTTATCTTTTGAGTGGTGCTCTGAACTCCCAAGATACATAGATACATAGAGAGATTTTCAGGAGATGGTAATCAATGGTGTATGTTCATGAAAATAAAAACATAGAGCATACTCATCTTTCCATTCTGTCAGTTCCCATTATGTTTTGATACTTTGCCAACATTTGATTTAGTAGAACGCATGTGAAAGATTATCAGTTCAGTGAAGGGCTACAGTCAGTTGGACATAGATGTGATTTTGGTTTTAAATTGGATATGAATGTTGGACTCCACAAGAAACTGCTAGAGACAGAGTTTATTCCCACTCTTCAGACATTTAGTCCCAGGTTCATCCCATCTAAATATGTAGGCACTAAACTTAAGAGTGCATTTGCTCTAGGATTCCTCTGTAAGTAAAAATCAAGTTCATAAGACAGTCATTTAAGTTTCATATTAACTGCATTACACTCTGAAAAAATAATTTCTCTCTACTGATAATTTATTTTACCTTTGACAAGTATAGTCCTAACTAATGTGCTTGAATTATGTAGTTAATGTTGGATAAGTTGACTTGACTTCATAATAAGTGATAAAAATATTTCAAGATTTTTCAGAGTGAAGAATGCTATTAATCAGAATGTCAGTAAATTAATGTTCTATTCAAAAACAGAAAAATAGATAAGAGGGAAAGACACTGTCTATCATATGAGGGTTTTATGGTCATTTTTTAGATATCTAAATTGTATCAAGTTCACTGTATCTTTAAAACAGTGTTTTGCAGACATTGTGACTAACAAGCTTCTTGTGATCTCATTTTTTTCAAGAGTTTTCATCAGTTAACTTTCTTCAATTATGAAAATCCTTCTTATGTCTCAATATAACCAAGGTATAATTCTCCTAACATGACTTATCTCAGCTGTAAACTCATACAGTACACAGATTACCCTTAATAATGGGTATGGACTTCTCTCTGAAGTCCATAAACTTGAATACCAATCAAAACAGAAATTGTCTTAAATTGTACTATTATCATCCACAGATGAATGTACGGAAAACTCCACAGCAGACAGTTGTGGAATAACTTGCCTGTAGAGAGAAGGTATTCTGAAACCTTTACTAGAGCAGGAATATCTCATGCTTTTCAGTAAGACAATTTATATCTCATTCAGGTTGGATAATGCTCTGTTCCTTGATCCTTTTATGAGCAATATTGAGCTCTTGGTCATCACAATATCTTGTGCCAATAAAGTCAACAGATTAATTAAGCATCAATTGAAGAGGAATTTCCTTTTTTTAATTTCATTTTCCATTTAATGAGCACTTTCGTGTTATTAGAAAGAACAAAAATAAATGATTCATATAATTTCACTTTACTGCTTATTTGTGTGCATTCATCGTGTCACTTCTTGTACATCCCTGTTATGGTGTTTCGATCTTTCCAAAGAATTTTTGTTTTTATGACCCTGATGATAAACTTGGGCTTTTCTGGATCATGAAAAATCACTTGCATTTTAAATGAATGTTTTCTACATTTTTTCAAGCAAGGAATATAGAAAATACAATTTGCTGTTTTGAATAACAGAGGCTAGCTAAGCATCTTCAGAAAATCCATAGCTTTCAGAGAGTTTCTTTTTATCAGTAGCATAAGCTGACTAACTGTTAAGATTTTAACTTTTACACTTGCTGTACTGACTATTTAGGTAACCATGTAAAATGAGAATTACAAGTACAGTGCTGTCACAGACAAATGGATGTGCAAACAACCTCTTTGCTTTCTTACCAATTCTTGAGGGTGTCAAAGTGCTTCAGATTAGCTTTCATTTTTCTGGTGCCTAAGCATGTATAAGTTAAGTGTGTATTCAATCTCTCATTGTGATTATCACATTTAATTATTCATTCATGTACTCCAAAACACTAGTTAGGAATTACAAGTTTTCTCAGTGTGTGAAACTTGTTCATGGTGTGGGCAGTGTGTACACAACCACATGTGCACACTTGGATGCGTTTTTAAGACATAGGAGTACTACTATGTGATGCAAAAATAAGATTGCTGTGCAAAGACTGTACTACCACTTGCCTATGTTGAGCAAAGATTCAATACTTAATGCTAGCTGATGCTCCAATTCATCAAACCGATGCAGGAAAATAGGCTTTTTCTCCTTCCGTATGGGAAATTGTCAAGTGGGGGCCAGACTACTTCCCTTCTTCTTTCTCGGGAAGAGATGCACCATAGGTCTGCAAAAAGGTATAGCAATTCTTCCTGCGAGCTTCGTATGTGGAACAGGAAATTGTGGAAAGGCTTAAGAGAACATCCATCACTATGCTATGATTAGGTTGTCTGTAAGCTGCAGGGGCACACCATAATTAGGCTGGCAAGAGTTTAAATTGCTTCATCCAGATTCCCGTTTATATCTATTTTCTTTGCCTCCACCTGCCTTTTTGTGGGGTTTGTTTTTCTTGTTTCTTATGGCTAAGTTTCCCACTCTGTGTTGGGTTTCAGCCAAAGTGTGTTTTTATAAGCTGGGAAGAATTTTTCCCACATTACAGACTGGCATCTAGTGGGTGCACACATTTTGCCATCCTAAAAGCACACAGGAAGGCTGGCTAAAGAGAAGATGTTACCTTATAGGAAATTCTTTATAGCAGTCATATAGCTGGTATTCATAAGAAACTAACAGAGGTAGTTCTAATGAATGATTCTTCCCCTCCCTCATAAGCATTTTGCCTCTCTTTATGTACAATGACTGTGTTCTTTTGGGTTTTGTTTTTGTTCTGCTTTCTGACAACTCCTGGCTATCAACTTTTATTTCATTTAGGTATTTCAAAATTACAGTTGTCAGTTCCTTTCATCACCTTATGGCTTTTGTTACTGAAGCCAGTTTTATACTGCTCTAGAAACGTCCCATTATGGTTTATATCACCTTCTATAAAGATACTCTTAAATTCTTGGCTTTCTGATGGCACTTTGAAAGGCCTTTTCTAAGGCCTCTCTTATTTCTACCCAAACTGAATCTGCTACCTTGGCTTACTCAGTTCCTCTTGACTTTTAATGAGCCTGAGCTTTTGTCCCATTGCTAAAACCCCAAAGTGAAGTGCAAGTGGACTTCTTTGTACTCGGTCACCATGCTTTGACCCTTTTGGTCTAAGTAACTCTACCATGAGTTAAAATTTCCTAATAGCACAACTCCTGAGGTTGTTAGTATACAAAAAACCTGCCTACTCTGTGAAAGCATTCTCTTTATACAGGAATATAAGTAAAAGCATTCTGTTTCACACTGTTTCTCCACCATGAAGGGTTAATTGTCTCAGGATACATTTCAGAAAGTTTTAAAATTGTTTAGAAATCCGTAGTTGTTTACTGGTGTTTTTCTTGTTGCCACTGTGGTTCTGTATTAGGTAAGAAGAAGATGAAGAAAAGCAACCAAAAGATATTGAGAAAAGCAACCAAATTAGCTGCTCAAGCTGGACACTTGAAAGCCCTAGGATGCTTTTTCTTGTACAGAAGGTGACAGTATAATAATGGTCAAAACTGCCATTGTCTATGCACTGATTTTTTTTATACTGCTGATTTCAGGGGGATATTTTTTATATTACTATAAAAGATTTGGATATCGAATCTTCCCAATTGCGTCTTTTGAATGCGGAACTATATTGTATGAGCTATAAGCTACAGTGTTTACAAGTCAGATTTGCACAATTTAATGCACATTTGTAACTAACAGGCTCTGTAAGAATTCTGCTTTTGTTATCCACAACTCTTAGTTTTACATTGCTAAGATCATTTAGTTTATAACATGAATTCCATATGTTGGAAATGTTGGCAGAAAATATGCTACATTAAATCTTTTAGAAAAAAAATGTGATACAGTTAATCCATGGAACTCTTTCACTTTCATCGTCCATGCAGAGGAAAAGTCCAATAACACTCAAAAGAGATTTTGCCAGACCCTATTTTTATTGTTATTCATTCTTCTGCTCCAGGGAACCAGTACATATTTCTAGGAAATACTCATTATTAGTTTCAAAGAGACATTCTTTAGAAAACTTCTAAAGATATGTGTATTGATTCTATAAAGAAAACAATACAAAAACAAAAAACAAACAAACAACAACAACAAAAAAACCCACAGCATCCAGTATAATTAACGTGTTGTTTCTGACAGATGATAAATTTTATGTTAGCAAACAGTTTTTATCCCATCCTTCCTTATGCAAATGACTTTGTTCTTCTAAGTCCTGCTTTGTCTTAAGAACATTTTTTTGACTGTTTCCCAGGTATAAGTGATGTAAAGTCACTACCATTCATACCTCTAACAGTTTTTGTGGAAGAGCTCATTAAAATTTGATCTTCTTTGCATCCTGGATATTTTTTGTGACTTTATCTGCATGTGCATGAATTCATACACTGCTAACATTAGTGATTATTGATAAAAGGATGCACTGGGCTTTCAAACATTCTCCTGACAAAGTCACCATGTGGAATCTTATACTAAGGAAAATACGAACTACTATGTCCACACAGTGTAGTCTGACTCAACAATGAACCTGCAGCTTCCTTTTTCTAGCCATAGCCTTGGTCAGGGAAGTGGAAGGTGAACTTCCACAGAGTTTCTTCTGGAGAAAGGCCTACTTGGCACTCTGCACAGATAATGTCTGGTCTGTTTCAAGCAATGGAGATTCGCATCCTTTCACCATGGCTGCTTATTTCCTGTGCTTCTTTGACTACATGCCAAACACAGATTTTTCACCAGCACACGGGATAGAGCTATAGGGAAGAATGAGCATGATTCTTGTTTCTCTTCTGGACTGATGAGGTCAGATGCCTGCATTTTTTTCCTCACCTTTTTAAAAATATATATCTTTATTTGTTTCTAGACAGTGGCCTTATGCAGCAACATTTCAAATTGCACAGGTTTTTGAAAACTGGAAAGGCTTTGCATGATACTGTGGTGATTTGTGCATGGAAAATACATAGGTTTATACGTTTTCAATTAATTTTCTTAAGTAAAAAAAAAGAAAGAAAGAAAGAAAGAAAGAAAGAAAGAGAGAGAGAGAGAGAAAATGTACAAAGCACAGATTCTGAGAGTTTTTAAACTCACTGTGAAAATTTTGCACAGCCCTGTGTAATAGTAACTTTAACTTGACACAGTCCAGTTGTTCTGGTTCTTTATTTCAGGCTTCTTTATTACATGCACCTGTTTCAACTAACTTGTAGCTGTTTCAGAAACTCCTGATTGGCCCGCAGCCAGGAAGCACTGTGTGTTCCCACAGTTAATATGATCTAGGTCTTTAGAGGGTTCACGGGGATGTGTGTAATATGAAAGTCCAGACAGATAAAAGCTTTCCCCTTACTTCTGTTCAACAATAGCCTTGCCTGTTTGCTTGTTCTGGTCTCACCCCCAAAAATTTGGGAGAAGACGTTGTTTTTTTTTCAAACATCTCCTGCGTAGACTGCACATCAAGTTCACAACAAGTTCAGGGGTGTTTTGCACGGTTTTGGATTTCATTATGACCAGTTCATGCAACTCTGGACTAATCCTGTCTGTCCAGTTCCATAGTGAAAATGTGGGCCTCCAGTGACTTCAACAAGTAGGAATAACCAGCTAATTTAACAATAAGTGCATTATGCAGTTGAATGTAAATGCAGAGATGCATTTTCTATTTGTACATTCATGTTGGTTCTGGGGACTGTTAGGTAAAGTAAAGCTGTTAGTAACATAGTCACCTTATTTCTGGAAGAAATGAAGCTTTCTGTGAGCACTGCTTGGGTTTAAACTAAGGAGTATGTTAATAAGGTCTCAGGTGAAAGGTTTGCCCATTGAGTTCCAAGGTGCTCAGTACCTACAGCTGATTATCATATTTTTGTTTTCAGTATCCCCATGCAAAAACATGCCTCCTTCACAAGCAGCAAACCTAATGATTTTTTACATCTCAAAATCTGAAAAATGGGACAAATCTGTGCCAATTTCTTCATTAAACTTTCTTCACACAGTTTCATTTTTGACAGAAAAATATCATTAAGAATCTGTTTCACTATTTCCTAGACCTTTTTTTTTTTTCATAGAGGCATATTTTGATGTGCCTAAGGATTGTCAGAGAACTCTCCTTATGAGAAATTAGCTCCACACAGGATTACTTTTTTTTTTTTTTTTCCCAGAGAATTTACTCTTTAATATCTATGAAGACATTAGTAAAGAGGAGTAGATAGACTTTAACTGTAAGCATGAAGAGAAGCACTTAGCAGGCTATTTTTCCATTCTGCAGCTCTGTGGTTGCAGGAAAGCAGAATGTGATACTTGGTGAGATCAGAAAATCAGAACCTGAATCAATAATACTGCAGTTCTTTGGGGGAGGGTCAATTTAAAGGAACAGCAGAAAACAGTGATTTAATGGAGCTAAACAGAAAACACCTTGCTGTATTTATGAGAAAAGCATATTTTTATGTGACATAGTATAATTCACAATCATTTAGGAAAAAACAGATTATACCTAACCGTAAATGCCGAAACATTTCTAAATATTATAAAACATTTACTAAGATAGATTTCCCTAAAGTCTGTTGACTTTAAAAAAAAAAAAAAAAAAAAAAAAAAGAATGAGGAGGTGGAGAGAGGAAAAGAAAAAAAATTCAAGACGTGAAATTCAAATTTATTTTTGCATTAAAAGTCTTATTACCTAATTCTTTGTCCAGTTCTACATAGAAATCAGGTGAGTGAGAAAAGAAAGAGCTATATTTCATACTGTAAGAATGTTTTGTATAGTAATAGTGATTTTGACTCTGACAAACTATACCTGCCCATACTTTTTAGTAGTGGATTATATAGCTGGAATTTTCAAAACAAGAATAATGAGAAAATAAATTCAAAACAGGCAACATATCAAATAAATCTTTTACAGTAGACCAAAGCAGATACCTAACATATTTTCAGCTCACTGAGTTTTTTGGTGTTCTTTGTTTGCTCATTTGTGTGCTTGTTTTGTTTTTTAGCAGAACGCAAAGTAATCAAGACAATGTGAAAAATCTCAACTACGTGATCTAACAAACTTATGTTAGGCTGATTAAACAACAGATTCTCAACCTTCCAGGCTGGAAGATGTGGATGCTTTATTTTTCCCAGTGACTTATAACTATCTGTAAAGTATACTAATTATGATTCTGCTTACTGCACATTTAATTCTCCCTAAGATATGTATTGAGTTTTACCATTGGCCCTCATTCTTTTTGGTGCATTTTGTGGGACAGACTCTTGGGGTAGACAAATTCTGTTCAGAGATGAATAGTTGGCCCATTCCAGGTCTGACAATGGGCATATATGAACAAGGCAGAGATAATAGCATGTGTAAAACTTTATTATTATTATTGTTATTATCATTATTACTTGAGTTAGCTGATGTTGCCCCAAAATGGAATTTCTTCATGCCTACCCTGCTGAAGTCAGTCTCCCAGAGGGCAACCACCAGTAACTGTCAATATACAGTAAAAAGAAACAATTTTCTCGGAGCTTCTGGAAGAAATTAGATTTTTCTTTACTTTCAGACTACTTTCAATTACTGGAGTTTTAGTAGTAGTAACTGTTCCTGCCTTGGCTTTAGTGCTTGTAGCTGTTGAAGACTTTCAGGTTTCTTTCTTTCCTGAAAAGAATAAACTCAGGGCTAAATGTTGAAATCTAGTTTGTATTTCAAAGTCCACTTTGGAGGCTGTTCACTACCAAATTAGAAGGTGTACTGTCATCTGATCTGGAAGTCTAGGCTCTTTAAGAGGAGTTAGATTGTGAAGAACTGATTGTTCTCACTTCTGCACATGAAATCTAAAACACTGAAGTTTGTTCATCACTACCTGACCTATATAACATTGTTCATATCTAAGATCATCTTGAAAAACTTATTGGTGTTTTTATCTGTATTTTCAAAACAGTTATCTTACATGGAAGGCTGAAGAAATGCAGATTTATTATTATTATTATTATTTTAGTATTGCAAAGCTTTATAAGGAAGGGAAATGTGAATGTTTCTCACCTGCATTTATGCCTAATTAGGCATAATTACCTCAGTACTTTCACTCAAAAACGTGGTAATTCAAGACTTCTCCTAAACTTTATTTCTCCCAGAAAATGGTGTTCTAGAGTCAAGTTCTTTCCTGCCTGCTCTGTTTCTGGCTTCATGACTTGTATGTTCCTGGGAATAGAGACCAGATTTAGGAGGAAAGGTTGCTATCAGATAAAGTCCCGTTAGTCTGGATTCTCTAGGGACCTGAGGCACAGCCCTATTCAAACACCCCTGCCTGTAGATTTCTCCTTTTGTCTCATTTCTTTTTCAGCTAGAAAAATGCCTTGTGCAATTTTTGTTTGAGCAAACTCAAATGTTTTTAAGTAGCAGAGAAAATCAGAAACAATATACCTTCTTCTATCTTCAACTCTCTGATGTGCTCAGAGATCTTGGTGACATAAAGTATACATAATTAATCAACAACCACTCACTGAATACACTTCCAACATGTTTGCCAATAGAAGTCTGCAATCTGCTACTAAGCATTTTCTCATGGCAAGGTCAGAGATCAAATAACAGGCTGCTTAAATGATTCAACAGACAGATTAGATGAAAAATGGAAGACTTTCCCCAAAAGGACTTGTTACCTATTCTTACTGAATCCCTAGTTTTATTGGTAAAATAGTTTCTTATTTCATGAAGAAATGCCAATACAGACAATATAAAATGAAATTTCTAAGAAATAAACAATAGAGGTTATTTAATGAGGAAAAAAGTGCATTTAATCCAATATTATTATTCCTTCAACAGCAACCAATAGGTGGAACTTTTATTGACCTTCTAGGAGATCCTTCTCCAGACAAGTCACTTATGCCTTTCTTTCAGCTTGAAGTGGTAGGAGGAGGAGTTCCATGGCAGAGCAGATATTCAGTCAAGCCTATGGAGAGGCCATGCCAGAGAAGGTGAAAAATAAGGTAGTGAAGGAGCAGCAGAGAGAAACTGCTATGTACAGCATAGCTTGACACGGGTAAAAGAGTGTCAAGGACTGTAGCTGAGTGTGGCAGATGAGAGAAAGTATTGTATTAATCATAGATTCATAGAATTACTCAGGTTGGAAAAGACCTCAAAGATCATCAAGTCCAACTGCAGCCTAACCATAGTACCCTAACTCTAACAACCCTCTGCTAAATCATATCTCTGAGCACAACATCTAAACGGCTCTTAAACACATCCAGGGATGGTGACTCAACCACCTCCCTGGGGAGCCAATTCCAGTTCTTAACCACCCTTTCTGTAAATAAGTGTTTCCTAACATCCAACCTAAACTTGCATTGGTGCAACTTGAGGCCATTTCCCCTTGTCTTGTCACCTGTCACCAGTGAGAAGAGACCTACCCCGCTCTCACTGTAAGCACCTTTCAGGTACTGGAAGAGAGTAATAAGATCTCCCCTCAGCCTCCTTTTCCCCAGACTAAACAGACACAGCTCCCTCAGCCTCTCCTCATATGACTGATTTTCCAAGCCCTTCACTAGCCTCGTTGCCTTTCTCTGGACCTGCTTCAGTACCTCTTGTATTGAGGTGCCCAAAACTGAACACAGTACTCAAGGTGAGGCCTCACCAATGCCGAGTACAGGGGCAGGATGATTTCCCTAGTCCTGCTCACCACACCGTTCCTGATACAAGCCAGGATGCCATCGGCCTTCTTGGCCACCTGGGCACACTGCTGGCTCATATTCAGCCGACTGTCCAACAATACGCCAAGGTCCCTTTCCATCAAGCAATATCTTATATTAATATTAATATTAATAATATTAATAATAATGAAAAATAATGCTATATTAATATTTCTCACTACACAAATCCATTTTAACTGACAATAAATTAAATTAATTTTCCCAAGTCAAGTCTATTTTGTCCACAACGGTTATCAGTATGTAATCTTAATCCATGAGCTTTCTCATTCTATTTTCTCCCCAGGTTCTGTTGAGTGAATGAGTGACTGGGTAGGAACTTGGCTGGTAACCGAGGCAAATCCACCATAAGCCACTATCTGCATAGCCCACTGTCAAAACTCAGGGCTGCTTGTGAGATTCTTTCATATGCTCTGCAACCATGCCACTGGCTATTTGAATCTGTGGACAACTGTGATAGCCCCCTCAGAAAAGAAAACTAAAATAGACCTCTGCTCCTTGGGGAGCTGATAGCCAGTACCTGCTCAACTGGAAAGAAAACAATTTTGGAAAAGCAGTCTTGTGGTAAGTGAGTCCATGCTGGAGGACAGATGGACTATGCAATCATGAGCCAGAACTTTTAATAAATTCTGTAATGTTTAAGAATTTCTGTACATTTTTTAACATGTCAAATTAAAGCCATTGTCTTCACAGAAAATTATCAGAGTAAAGCATATTCTTCCCAGAACGTATGCATTGGAGATAGTGTTTCCTGAAAGAGTATGTTCAACAATAATTACCAAAAGCATAATTCCCTGCTTTCTTGGAACAAGACAGTGCTGGAAAGAAACCAGTGTACGTATTTAGATATTTTACATGATACAGAGCAAGTCTGATTTTTTTGTTTATTTTAAGTACATACATTTTTATTAATGCTGGACACTAACTTGAGAGAAGGCAAGAAACTTCCCTGCCTTTTATAAATTAATGAAAGCTGGGACTGCTCAGCAATTTGCAGATTTGGATTCCAGTTATATAGGGTATTATATAGCCAGCTACTGAGCTGAAAAGACTTGTTTAGTTGAAAGACTGAGCTGAAAGAAAAGGCTTGTTTAGTGTATGCCAAAGAGGTAAAATGAGGAGAGGCTTTTGGGAAGAGATTATGGATGGGTATAATTAGGTGAAATATCAGGAAAACACTTTCTAATCATGAGGATTATTAACCTACAGAGAAGTGTCTCAAGGGAACTATTTCAGAAGCAAAGGAACCAACTAGCTGTAATAAAAGCCTTGGTCTTTGCCTTTCCTTATTTGTATCCCTTACCCTTTCATAATACACTATTTGCAGAAGCTGTATTTTCTATCTGAATATATTATTTTTCTCTCCTTTTCATCCCCCATCCCTTGTGAGACATAGCAACTACAATATTTAATTTTTACTCATTGTTCCTGGGGTAAGTACACTGGTCATGCAAACATTTCACAGCGTAATTTATCTGACTTTTGGACCTAGTTCATGTTGAAATCAGCAATACGCATGGTAGTAAAGTCATACATGGTGGTGACTGTTAAGAAGATTGGACTTTGATGCTGTGTTTGTAGTAATAAATTCAGGAATATGGAAGTTCACAGATGCAGTCAGTGATACTGCAACACTGCTAGAACTATCCTGGTCATGGTGTTGTCTTGTTCCAGATAGTGTCCTGCAGCATAGGTTCTCTTAACAGCTTGAGAGTTAGCAAACTCCCAGTAGGTGAGACATTGATATTTAAAGATTAAGAGAGTGTGTCTTAAAGGATTAGAGAGTTTAATGATACATCTTTGTGCTCTTTCTTTCTTGCCAGGTGGCCTCAACATTCCTGGTACATCCCATTTTCATTCTGAAAATTTCTGCCATTAGTTAGATTATACAGCTTCTTAGTATACATAAATGCTTATTTGCAACCTGTTGTCAATAAAATAAGTCAAGCACTCTTTTCACATATTACACTTTGTACTAGAGAAGATATACAAAGCAGGACAAATGAATTGAGTCCCAAAAGTGATTATTTCTCTCATTATAGATGTCAGCAGCTAGAAGTAGGTGATGTCATTCTTGCTCCTTACTTCCACAACTCTGAACTTCTGTTTTCTGTGATAAGAGAAAAGCTGAGTGAAGCATCCTTGTCCAGCTTCAATATTAATCATGATGGGATAAGTTACCCTGTAGAGATACTTGTTTCTGTCCATTGATTGTCAATCAAAACCAGTAAATTAACCAAGACAGCTAAAGTTAACGGAGTGTTTGAGGCTCTCATCCTGTGCTCTGGATGTGGTGTTCACTTTTTCCTTGGGAAGAAACAAGAAACTCCACAGAGGAGTCTTAATCCTTCAGTTTTGGCACAGACTATTCCTTTGAGCACATCCATTTAAGTAAGATAGCTAGAATGGGCTAACATCCTGTTGTGATCATCTGATCAGACCTGTCTAGCTGGAGCCGTGAGGTTTTTTTGAATTGGTACCTGCTTCAAGCCCAGTAGCTGTGTTAGGAAAACCATTAAATTTGGAGTTACGTATGTTGCATATTGCAAGTATTAGTGAACTAATTACCACTGACGTTAAAAACTGCTTTACTTCAAGGCTATCTCTTGTCTGACTTTCTCTTTCACGCAGTGTTTGAATGCTACACTGAAAATTCTTCTGCTATATGTGTTCTCTCATTAAATGTTCAGTAATAATATACATTTCCCAAGTCTTCTTCGCCTAGTATTTGTTTAGTGACTGGTGCACATTCCCTCTGATGTAACACTTTCTTCAGGTTAGGTACTGGATATGGATTCAGCAGTAATAGTCATACCTGAAGTAATAAAATCTCATTGCACCTACTTCATATTTCCCTGCTCATAAGTGCTAGAATCACTTCATGCCTTGTTAGTCATGGAATAATTGTACAAGGTTAATAAGAGCATTTTCTTACTATCATGGTCCTTTCCTCGATAGCAGTGGCTAAAAAATCACTCTAAATAGGCCTCATCTGTGGTCTAAGTAACCTGTTGCACTTCAAAATACATATTTTTGCTTGACCTACCAAATAATGCAGATGACTTTTTCAGTGAAATATATTGACATTTTCCATTCCGCTGTTTTTGCTTTAGTCACCTACAAATTTCATTAGTAATTATTTAATGTTTTCTTGCAAATCAACAAACTGCTAAAATGTAGAGCCAAATTCTGTGCAATCTAATTTAAAAAATTCTCAGTTATGACTTTCCATTAAATTTGCACTTAATTCTGGAGGAATGGTCTTCTTTTTTTTTTTTTTTCCCCCACAAAACTTAAAACTTTTGAAACACTGCAGATTCAGAAGCTTCCACTCTACAAAGAACAAACAATAAGCAACTAACTCTAACAGAACAAATAGCACAGGAATCTTTCTTTCTTTCTTTATGCCATTTCTGCTTCTAATTTCCCATATGAAAGAGAGATCTGAATATCAGAAGTGTAAGGTGTATTTATTTTCAGAACTTTTCTTGGTAAGTCATCTCACAGTTGATGCATGGTTTAGGCTGCCTGGATCTCAGAGTAACTTCTCTACAGTAACTACAGTGTAAAATTACATGTCAGTACAATTCATAGTGAAAGAACAGAACTTAGAGATGGTCGTGGTGGGGGCAAGTGTCATGGCAACTATGCAAACACATTGTGAAAAAAATAAGACTGTACAAAATACTTTTCAATATATACCAAAGTGCTGTCACTGAGCGTATGGTTTTTGTAAAAATACTAGAAGTTGCTTGACGTTGCTGCATTTTCCCACAAAATTAAGCTGAATTTGTTGCATCTAGTTGCAAATGTAAGCTAAATTTTTTACTCTTATTTAAGCTAAAGCCTGTTATCACTAAGCATGTAAATTCCAAATTTATAGATAGCAAGTTGATGTTCTGAGGGGATTTATTTGTGTGTTCACAGAATTACAATTAGCAGAGCGGAGCTGTACTTCAAATTTCACAGACAGTGCTAGCCGCAGATCCTGGGAGGGTAGCTATACTGCTATTGATCCTTTTACTTACTCCTAAATATAGGAATCTGTGTGTATTTTGAATTCAAAATCTGGCCATTTGCCTCATTCCTTGGATAATTTCTTGCTGTTCTTATCCTCTCTAAATATCTAGACATATTATATACTGTATACCAGATCTTGTACAATATGCACGTTCCTCTGAAATTGATGTTACATTTTTGTAACTGCACTTGAAAACAAACTCATCCTCTTGGAAGATTTATTTGATGCCCAGGTTGATCTAGTTATTCTGTATGAACCATTCAAAAAAGAAAATGAACAAATTGAGTGTTCAGAACATAATTCTCTGAGAATGCAAACAAAACAACACAGAAAACATATCCAATAATCAGAACATAAAAATAATATAGCAACTTACTAGAAGCTCACATAAATCATTCATTTGGAACCTCCTAAGGATTTTTACACTATAAATAACATAGTTTTAGTCCAAACTTAAAGTAAGTAATAAATGACAGTGATACCAAACTTGACTATCAAATATCTTTTTTTCGTGGAAAAATAATTATTATCTCCCTTCTCAAAAGAGGAAAGAAAAGTAAAAAAACACCTCCCGAAACACCTTGTGAGAAGTCCTAGGCAGAACGCCAAAGACAGCATTCAAAATTAGAATTAGTTAAAATAAGAGGGACTGAATTTGTAGAGACTTACCAGCATGACAGGTCAGCCTACAGGCACGTGTGCTTTTTTTCTTTTTTTCTTTTTTTTCCTAAATATAGAAAATAAATAAGGAAAGAAATTATGGTTTTGTGGGTTTAGTATTGACCTGGGTTTGGTTCCTGTGCTGCTTCCAGTCTCACTTTGAAGAAATCACTAAGGGTCAAACCACATTTAATGTTAATGCAGCACAGTCAATAAAGTCATGCTGCTTTAATCCTTCTGAAAATCCAGTTGGTAATATTTCTGTGCCTCAGTTCCTTACTTGTGACATTACAGCTAATACTGTTTCCTTTCTCCTGCCCTTTGTCAATCTTGCCTATTTGCACATACACAAAAAAAATCCTTGAGTATACTTCATTGTCTCAGCATATGCCTGTTAACACAGAACAAGCTCTGGGCTCTCTCATGTCCACACAGTAAAGAGAAGGAATGTGCTTAAGGACACCAGAGAGATTATAATCCAGTTTCCAGTTTGCAAAAAAAGATTCTGTGCTTTTGCTGGCAATACTTAGACTAGCACATGTATGGGAATATATTACAGACTCATCAGCAACTGCAAATACAGACTAAATCCAGACAGACATAGAATTTTTACAGATTTTGTACTTTTTTCCTCTCAAGTATCCCACAATCCAAAAGGGACTGATCTATACAGTCATTATTTGCAAATAGGGATGATCTGAGGTCCCTTCCTTCCCCTGTTGCTTTGGCAGAAGTGTGCAGACTTCTACTCTACATTTCAGGACCTGTTTCTTCAGTTAAATTGTAATTCAACGTCCAGGAATATTGTTGTTGTTTTTTGTCACTCAAGTACAGGCTAGCAACTCACAAATTAAAAAGATTTAGATACATTTACATCTATTGAAAGTATATTAATGGTAGAATCAAGCCCTGAAATTGTTGGACCTTGCCTTAATGTAATAGCTACTGCAAAACATCCCGTGGAAGTGAAGTCCACTGCTGCCACTGGTTTTAAGATGTCAGTCATTACTGCTTAAAAAATACTAACTGGTTTTGAATGTGTAAGAACTCTTGCTGTACATCTTCAGGATAAGGTCAGCAGTGCTAAATTTCTACCTTCTCTTGTTCTGCATGGATACACCAAGAGAATAGTCTCACAATATTTGTTTATTGTGGCTAGTGGCTATACAAAGGCAATGGAAATGAGACAGAAAATTCCATTCGGAGAGTATCCCATGTCCAGAAGAAAAAATATCTCTGTCTCTAAGTAGAACTGATGAATACTAAAGGCATGCAAATGTATTCAAAGAGTTCATCTGGGATGTGAGTAGCTTTCTTTAGCTAATATTTTTTCCAATTCTTGTGAAATTTAAAAGAACAGGTAATTGCTTTTTATAAATCATACTACGATGGAAGTCATGTAGAAAAATCTCTCTTCTGAAAGCTAAAGACGTCACAGCATCTTGTCTGTGATCTGTTTGTTTGTTTGTTTGTTTGTTTTATTCAGTGCCTTAATACCTTACAAGTTTCTCATCTAGAGAAGGAGAAATGATACTTAAACTTCGTCTTCTAACCAACTACAAACGAACACATGGAGAGAAGCAGATCTCTGTTCATTAGAAAAACTGTAGACTGCACTGCAACACTGCACTGCAACACACACACACACACACACACACACATGCACGCACATACAGCTCTGCCAGTAATTTTGGCATTCCTTTGCAAATTAGCCAGGCTTTGTGAGTACAGGTCTATTTTACTGCACAGGGGGCTTTCAGCTCTTGGAATCTGGCAGGGGTTCAAGATCAAAGTGTTGCTTTGAACCCACTTGTTAGCTGTGCAAAATAAACACAAATCACCTTGAAAACAAAAAGGGAAAAAAATATTAAAAATCTCTTCAAATGCAAATTCAATACTTAAACCATTGCTACTAAATTTGACCAAGGAGAAAAATAATTGAACTGTTATATACATTATCTACAAATAAAAGTTTTCTACAAATGGAGAAAAGTTTTGTTGATCGTGTTTGCTTTTTTTTTTTTTTTTTTTTTTTTTTTTTCCCCCTAGATCACAATTGCAGACAATGCTTTAAAGCACCGAGAGCATCCTGATGTTGCCATAAAAAGTTCCCTGGCTAATTATTTGCCAGTACAACTGTTCACTTCCTGCGGTGGATTTATGCTAAATCCTGTTATTAGTCCTGCTCTGCAATTGCCATTGTCTGTGACTGGAAGCAAGGCTCAAAGGCTACAGTCACCCTTTTATTACAAAACATGTGAATGGAGATTTGACCCAATGTTCGACCACTTCCCCTTTTGGTTTTATGTAAGTTGCTGAGCCTTTCCCTATAAATCACTATGTTGGAATGAACTTTTACTCTTTTCTTTCCCCCTTGGAGCCCTCCAGGGACATTTATTTTTCAATAAGGCAATTTCTTTTTTTTTTTTTTTTTAATATTATTATTTTTAAAAAGCTTTACAGAACCCTTTAATTACCAACTATCACCAAGGAATTCTAAGTCATGGGAATTATTAAAAAAAAATGCCTGAAGTCTTGAGAAAAGTGCAATTGTTGAATTTTTGTGTTTAAAATACAAACAAATATAATTCCCTTCCCCATTATAATTATACTTTCTCTTAGACATAATTAAAAACAAATACCATTTTCTAACAAAGAGAACTGAAAACTAGTTACTGTACAAGGGAAAGACTTCCTATTGTATGTAAACTGACCATACAAAAAAATTCACTTTTTTTTTTTTTTTTTTAATGTTCATTGGACAGTGAAATCTAGGAAATGTAAACATCTAAAAACACAAGGGTGAAAACTCTAGTGCTGAAATATTTCGGGCGGCTTTAGTCATTCCAGATGGAAGACATAGTCCTGCAGTCGTTGAAGAGAATAAAATTCTCATTAAAGTGATAAAGCCAAATGCTCAGTAAGGGTGAAAGAAGATTTACTTGGATAATGTTAGCCAAACTAGATAGCTATTTTTATTGGCACTTTAGTCACATACTTGCTGTTTTGTTGTTGTTGTTGTTGTTTAAATTTAAATTAAATTTTTTAAATGAAATAAGCCCTTTGAAATAAAATTTATTATTAAAGTATTCTTCATAATCTTTTTCCTCCTCATACCAATATAAATTGGAATACTTAAACTGGTGGTTATCATCCCTTTTTTTCCAGTTAATTCACTGAGATTCGCCACTGACTGACAGAAAAGTAAAACCATGTAACAAGTGAAGTAGAGGGAGATGTAAGGTATTTTTAGACTGTCTCTTTTAGCATTTTCAGAAAGGAGAAAAGAATATCATCTGGTGATATCTAAGGTGTTTTTGCACTGGTCTGCTAACTGGTTGTTGACACTTAACAGTGTAATAGTTTTTTTTTTTTGTGATTTTTTTAGTAGAAATGACAGAATTTCAGTTATGATTGTCCAATGGCAAAACAGAAAAAGAGGAAAGCTGCAAAGTGCCTCCCTCTACCTCATTCTCACTAACATGTTTATATAGAAACATTTCAGTTTTTCAGAGAAAATGAGATTGAAGAGTAGCCAAAATAACTTCTTCCTTTCAGATCAAAAGGCTGAAGTGCCTTCTCCCCAATCATACAAAGAGCATTATGAAGGGCACAGGATGGACTCATCTGTATTTGTTTACCCAGATGACCTAAACAAAAGACTAGTTTATACTCATCATCCAAACTCAAAACACACGGACAGTTCAAACCATTAAGGGTAGTAGTGTTCATGAACAGTTTATTAACAGTTGGCCACTACCTGGATCAACAGTTTATTTGTCATGTTAATCCAATCATGCATTCTGTTGAGGCAAAGCCTGCTTTCCCTGACCCTACTCTGTAGAGCTGGGCCTTGCTCAGGAGCATGCCTCAGGCAGCTAAACAGTTTGCTTTCTTCTTTTTTCTATCTTTTTTTTCCCTCTGTAGTCAAAGAAGTAGTGAAAACACTGTGGGTACTTCCATTGCAATAACATCCCCCCTTGTTTTCCTGTGGGCAGAAGGAAGATTTTTACCTTAATCTTTGCCCTTTTAAGCTGCTTGTTTATTAAGACCTTTACTGAATTGAATAAATAAATGTATTTTTATTGTATTATTCTCTTTCTAAAATGTGATTTACAGTGAGCTTTTCAGCTATTTGCAAAAATCCAGTGCCTAAAATAATGAATGATATTGATCTGATTTGAGGAGACTGCGTCTAAGGAGGATGTTTTACATATGACTTTTTTGAGAAAGTCACAATTTCCTCATGTAATTTGAAGAGCCCATCATAATTTCTATAGATGTTGACATTTCCTCCTGAGTGTAGAGCTGATCAGATTCTGACACCTCGAGAAAGAGCACTGGTAACAAGGCTGTCCCTGTTTCATCGTGTTAGCCAATGTTTCTCTTTTCTGGAAGGATTCTTCTGCACACTGGACACAGTGACAGTATGTTCTGTTGCTGTCATTGGGATGAGGACTGGTGCACTTTTGCCTGTAAGAAATTCAGGAAAAATCTGTAGCTCCTATATATAATAAGAGCTATTGAAATCATCATTTGTCCATACACAGTACACATACACAGCAGGCATCCCCAGATATTTTGAAATAAGTGTTGCATATCATCAAGCAATATTTGCTGACAAATGGTTGTTTCTTTATATGAAACTCAGAAAATACAGTTTTCAATGGATGTAATAGAATAGGTATTTCCACGTTCATTGTTTTCCAATTAAAGGAGCGTGTATATTTTTATTTCTTTTTCTCCTTCTCTTTTTATTTTCAAATTTCCTTGAGGGAAAAAAAAAAAAAGAATGACGATTGCAGTTAATTTGGCATGGAGCTGTTTTGAGAGGCATGGTAATAAAAACTGAGATAAATATGTAGTGTCTATTTTCGATCTGACAGTTGGAGAAGATGAAAAATTATATAGATTCTCCTGTTGCAACTTGTGAGAGAAAAGAGAAAGGAATCTGTCAGTAGCTACTGCACAGAAAATGGTGGAAACAGTTTCAGTGAAGGAAACTACTCAGTGAAGAATGATGTTCTGAGTAAGAGCGTCTATTCTAAAGGTAGATATTTGTCATGTTGCTGATTCAGTCTGATGTAAAAAATTAAGTACATCTTGCATGGGCTACTTGTTTCCTTCCGAGGAGAGGACTGTCAAGTCTGTTATCTGTATGGAAAGCTTCTCTTATTACAAATTCAAGAATCAATTCATAAAACCAGAAAGTCAATGTCTGGGCACTGTTTAGACAGGATTCCACACAATGCCATGGGGAACTGTTCCAGAAAACAGAGTTATGTCTTTGTGCTTTGGAGGACTTAAATGAAAAGAAAGCCAAAATATCTAAGTTAGCACTGGAAGTAGGACTGACTTTATGCTAAAATGAATCACCAGTTGTTTTTTTTTTTTTTCTCAAAGCAAAGCAGATGCCAGAGATAGCAAAGCAAAATGTACTCTAAACAATACAGCTTTCCTTTCAGAAACAGCATGCATGACTGATATTTTTACTAAGACAAAGTAAGATAAAATTAGTGAGCAAGGAGATATTAATAATGCATTTTGCAACAATGAGGAAGACTCAAGCCATGCTTTAGATGATTTAAATTTGAGACTTCAAAGTGGCTAAAGTGATTTATTGAATTGAACAAAATTAGTATCACAGTGGGAACAGAATATAACCATAAAAATACTATGAACTCAGTAGAACAGGATCTGAATTATCTATACTTTCTTTGGGAAACTTGTGAAAGCAAACTGAAGTAGAAAAGACATAGAATCAAACAGTATTTAGAAAGAATGCATTTTCCAACAAATTACTCAATGCTGTCTTTAGGAACATTCCCATTCATGGGATAATTTGCTTTGTATTTTCCATGTCATGCCATCTCCCATATCTATTTGCTAGGCTGTGTCCCAACATCCCTTGCAACCAAATCCTTGGCAGAGCTTCATGACTTCTGTGATGTCACAGGTGTAAATAGTCAAAGGCCTGCATCTCTTCATTCTTTTAAGTTTCCAGGCTCACGTTACATGCATAGATTTATCCTCCAGGCTTATGTATCTTAGGCTAGAATTTAGATTTCTGAAGAGTAGGCATCTTCAAGTTGACAGGTAGAAGTCTTAGACTCCTTTTCAGTTCACTGAAGAAAAGCAGACTCTAGGATGTGATTCATTTCACCCGAAAGCGGATATCTAAAATAAGTCAGATGAATCAAGTCTTAAAATCGCTTGTTTTCCTCGGCTTACTATTAAAGGAGCCTAGGGCAGTTAGTTCAGATACACACATGCCAATATTTGCTGCATTGAACGTCACCGCTGAGAAAGTGAGCTTGATATAAATTTGGACCAAATTTTGAAAAATGTAGAGAGTTCAATAGCTTCCATTGTTTACTATATTCCACTGAGAACAGTGGAAAGTGTTAAAAACTCCTTTGCATCATAAGATATGTTTACAGTAATATTATAAGCACGTGTAAGTAAGTTCTGCTTGTGTTCCCAGCTGTAAAAAGCCACATGACAAAGGTAGGATGCTGTCAAACTCCAGCTAATATATCCTGCAAAGGTTTCCTAATTTGATTCCCAAGCTGTATGATTTCTGATAAAGAATAAAAGAAATAGACCTTATATACTTACATCAGCATAGGGTTTGGTAGTTTCTTTCCATTTCTATTTTGCAACAACGTTCCTGTTCTTAGTAGCTCAATTAGGATACTTATACTGTTTCATAATGGATTTAATGAGAAGGATGATTTGAATGCAATATGTTGAGACAAATAATTAACTATTGTGTTTTTTTTGGGAATGATGATTAATGATGTTGTCCTAGATCCGAATGCATGTTCACAATGATGCATTCATGGGGATGTGACAGGTGATAATAAATGTGTTAACATTCAGCTATTGTACTATAATATGATCCAAGCAGGATTTCCTCCTATTACCTAGTTTACAACAAACTTTACTACAAAGTTGGAATAAGAAAGACTGCTCCAGTGATTTGTCGGCTGCTGTAATTATTGCCGTCTTGAAACCCGTAATTTTATAAATTCCATTTTCCACCAAAATGAGCTTTGACTTAATGTACTTTCGGTGAATTAAAAGGAGATATGCCCTGAAGGTATTTAGCTGCAAGAATGGCACAATATGCATTTGTTAGGCTGCCTTTAGGTGCATTTAGTGTTCCTTGTCAAACAACATAGATAATTACTAATACTGTAGTCAGCGGAGCCTCTTCCTGTCTTCTGCCTGAAGTCAGTTTTTTCAAGCTTTACATACGAGAATTTGAATTACAAGGGAGCTAGTGTTTTATCTTGGTTGAATCAGTGGCTCCCACCAGTCTTGTCTCTAGGAAAATCTTAAATTGATTTGGGAATGACATTGCGATCCAGCAACACAAGTCTTTTAAGACATCAGTGGAAGTTATCTTGTTACAGAGCTGCATCAGCAGATTCAAGTCAGAGCTCTGAGTCTACGTCTGTGCTCATCTGTATGGAAGGAGATATGAGATGAAGATTGCTGTGCTAGCAAAATGGGACAAAAATACAGACAGTTATGGAAACATCTATTCAATGTCCACTTTCTGTAAATACAGCGATCACTCTGTTCCTTGGTAATTACACTGACTAATAAAATATGAGGTTTGTGGAACCACAAACTGTTGATAATTTTCTGTAGAATGCGAAAAAGGTCATCCCAAATGTATCTTAGTGAATTAGTACGTAATGATTTTTCATGCTTTGTGTAGTTTTGATTTTCACAGTAGAATTCACTCTTCCTTTCTGGTTATTAATAAATCTACACACTATTTAGTTATATATACTCTCACAAACTTTGTATGCATTTAGGGAGCAGATGCAGAGCTTTTCAATGGATGCACAAAAACCATGTGACTGCCGTTGAATTGTACAATAATGCCTATATACTTTAAAGACTTGCACCATAGCCAAAACATGTCTGCTTGCATTCCTCATTTCACTTAAGTCGCTTTTTGTATGAAAAGGTTTTGTTTGTATTCCTATAGTTCATAAAAAGGAGCTGCATGCCAAAAAAAAAAGCCCTAAAAAGCAATGGAAAAGGTCTTGAAAAGACCACTACCACCTGTTTCATTCAGATATTAAACTAATCTTTGAAATACTTAACAAGACTCTAGAATTTAACATTGCTCACAGCTCAGAAGCTCATGACCGTGGAGGTAAACCTTTGTTAAAGCAAGAGGACTTCAGAAAAGTGACTACATACAGTAACCATTTAAAAAACAAACGTGCAAGAGCGACATTTTATGTCTTCATTCATGGATTCTCTATAGTGAAGCTGAAGCAATGTCATCCACCAGAATTTTCTCCATTTATTTACTTGTTACTGTAAAATTTGTTGTACAGTTGTTGTTGAATTTCCACAGGAATGTCAAATTCAAATATATTGGAGAATTGCAAATGCGGTCATAAGCAACTTCTGTCTACTTCCTAAGGATTTTTTAAGCAACTTTAGTCAGTTGATATTTTTTCTATAACTCTAAATGTGTTGCTTTTCGTTTAATTATGTTAACTTTTTGCATTCCTGCTCTGAAATCTCTCATACACATCACAATCACTGTAAATGTTTTCACATTGAAATTGAAGATGTAAATGAAGTACTGCAGTTGCTGTCTGGTTTTAGTTACAGTGTATGTTTGTTGACATCTCACATGAAGGCCTGCTGTGTCTCTGGCTCTGTCTACTCCATTTCCCCTCTAATTAGGCTTTGCCCTCAATTAAGTTAATGATGCAACTTTTCCTATAGATCATTTGCCCCTTCAATCAATTAGCAGAATATGAAGGGTGCATCCCTCTTTGGCTTTGGATTTGCTTGCCTCAGGGCAGACTGTTCAGTTCACAGAAGTACTTAGGCAAAGCTAGCTGTTTACTCTCAAATATATAACCTGACTAAATTAGGACTCATGGAAATCTGATCTTGATAAGAAAAAAAAAAAAACAACCTCAATTATTTATATGACAGCATAGAAAATGCTACAGCAGTGGAGCATCAGGGAAATTATAGAAACACAGTAGATATTACATGGCAAATGTTTTGCTGAGTGCATGCAATCATGGCGAAGGGCAGAGGTTCTAGCTCCCCACATCCTTGCTCTTCTAGATGCCATCCCTATGTCCTATTGTTATCTCCCCTTTCTCAAGTTCTCTTTGACCTTCTCTAGTATGAAACATCCCAATCAACCAAGTTTACTTCTGCAGGAGGCAGTCCAAGATATCACGTACTACCATCTACTGCTTTTCTGTATGCTGGGCCCATGGGTTCTTGAACTGCCCATCAGATTTCCCACTGCTGGCTTCAGTCCACTCATGTTGGTGGCCAGCAGGGAGAGGGAGGTGATTGTCTCCCTCTACTCAGTTCTCGTGAGGCCCCATCTGGAGTACTGTGCCCAGGCCTGGAGCCCCCAGTACAGGAAGGATGTGGAGCTCTTGGAGCAGGTCCAGAGGAGGGCCACGAAGATGATCAGAGGGCTAGAGCAGCTCTCCTATGAGGAAAGGGAACTGGGCTTGTTTAGCTTGGAGAAGAGAAGGCTTCCAGGGAGTCCTCACTGAGGCCTTCCAATACTTGAAGGGAGAATATAAACAGGAGGAGGAGTGGCTGTTTACAAGGGTGAATAGTGATAGGACAAGGGGGAATGGTTTTCAACTGAGACAGGGGAGGTTTAGGTTAGTTATTACGAGGAAGTTTTGCACACGAAGGGTGGTGATGCACTAGAACAGGTTGCCCGAGGAGGTTGTGGATGTCTGGAGGCATTAAAAACCAGGCTGGATGTGGCACTGGGCAGCCTGGTCTAGTGGTTGGCAACCCTACACATAGCAGGGGGGTTGAAACTAGATGGTCACTGTGGTCCTTTACAACCCAGGCCATTCTATGTTATGATCCTACTACACTAACAGTTCTGGTTCACTCACGCATGCTCTTTTTGTTTCACACGTAGTGTGTCCCCAGACGCAGCCACCCTCAAGTTTTTCTGCTCCACATTCCCACTGCTCTAATTTTCATGTTTCTCTGTCACTGTTTCACCATTTACTTCATTGCTTTCTGACTACATTTCTCCTCTTTTCCTCTTCTTGGCCTATTTGCCTAAAACAGTGCTGTCAAATAATTGTACATACCATACAATTATATCATACAACCATATGTATGTATCATTTCTACCATGCCTACAGCCTTGTACCTCATTTTAAAATTTCCTTTTTCTTCTTTAAGAAGCAAATCACACCCTGCATGCCCTCCTTTGATGTCTATCTGCCATATATCAACTCTCATTTCTTCCTATTCTCAGTCTGTTTGTTTCATGAGCTTAGCTTTAGCGATAAAAGAAGGTGTGACTTTTACCTTCAGGTAACCAGAAAGCAGAAGCTGTCCTTAGATGAAAACAAAGAAAAGATCAAAGCCTGTTAATACTACCACAAGGTAGATTTGCTGAGGTCAGTCATACACCCTGGCCAGGGTCTAAACTCAGCAAGTTTACTTCACAGTAAAAAGACAGTGCTTGCTTTTCACTGTGTTTTCATGCAGCAGTCCTCTGTGCCTTTTAGTTATTTAGAGTAAAGAAGCAGAACAAGATATTCTTTTTAACAGGGAAGGGAGTCTCTACCTCTCCTTTTCACATTTTCTTAGCCATATCTCCTACATCATAAGAAGTTACTATTTTTTCATTCTCAGCATCTTTTCTCAGCTGCTGACCCCACATATTATTTGGATTAATTGTATCAGAAGATGAAGTCTTCTGATATGCTCATACCCATAGTCCAGGAAAGCTGGGACTGTTCAGCCTGGACAAATGAAGGCTCAGGGGGTTATTATCAACATGTATTAACACCTGCAGGGAGAGTGAAAAGAAGACAAAGGGAGGCTCTTTTCAGTGGCATTCAGTGACAGAGGAAGAGGCAATGGGCACAAGCTGACATATGGAAGGTTCCCTCTGAACATCAGGAAACACTTCTTCATTGTACGGCTGTCTGAGCATTTGTACAGGTTGCCCAGAAAGTTGGGAGGCAAGAGGTTTGGGGCAGGTAGCCTTTGGTGGCCATACTTGAGCAGGGGTTTGACCCAGAAGACACCCAGATGTCCCTTTCAACCTCAACTACTCTATGATCCTGTCATATGCATGTTTTTACTCATGTATACACCATACGTCGCTCCAAAAGTAATGCCTCCTATTTATTTCCATGGAAACACAATGGCTACTAAAAGCACAATAACAGAACTTGATAAAGCTGCAAAGCACCTTTTTTTTCCAACATAGTCACCACCATTAGCTATACGTTTTCACCAGTCTGCATGCCACGTGCATAAACGTGCACTAGTGGAAATGACCCACTGTTTCATAGCTGTTATGACTGCATTGTTGCTAGAAAAATGTTGCTCATGCAGTCCATATTTCATTGGCCTAAACACATTCCATTCAGAAGGTAACAAATTTATTCTACGTGGTGGGTTTGGTAGGACAGTCCAGCCAAGACTGGCAACATACTTCACAGTCTTCAAACTGACATGGGATCTGGCATTATTGCCTTCTTCTCTGGCCTAACTCTGGAAGCAAGAACCTTCAGTTTAATCAGTGTTGTGATGTAGCATTCAGAGTTGATAGTTTTTCAAGGAAATCAGGAAGGATCATCCCTTTCCCATCCCAAAAGATAGTGAAATTTTACCCACTGAGGGCTGTGTCTTGAACATTTACTTTGATGGAGAATTCACATGTCATCACTCCATGGACTGCTGTTTTGATTCTGGCTCATAGTGCTGACATTGCATCTTGTCACTGGTAATAATGCAATCCAAGAGACTGTCACCTTCAGGCTCATACTGGTTCAGTAGATCCTGACAAATTTGCATACAGTATTTCTGCATACATTCTGATCCTGTGTGAGCATTCGTGAGAACCACCTCACACAAACACTGTGATATTCCAACATTGCCACCATCATTTCCAATTCACTGAAGTTGATACTCAGCTCCATACACAGTTCTATGGCCATAATCTACTGATTTGCATGGACGAGCTTTTCAATACTTTCTTCATTTCATGGTATTACAGCCATGTATGGCCATCTGGAGCATAGCTTGTCTTTTGAGTCACTGTTGCTGCTGCTGAAACACATCACCAACCACTTAATTGTGCTCACATCTACTGTTTGGTCTCCATAAACATTCAGTAAGCATCAATGAATGTCAATGGGTGTGACTTTTTTGCTTCATAGGAACTGTCGTGTCAGATGCCATCTTGTCAGACTGCTCCTCTGCTGCCATCTGTCACGCAGCAACAAAATATAATGGAATGTTGGTGGGAAGGCTCAGTCTCTTCTGTCTCTGATGTCATGGGTTAACCTAATAAAATAGGAGGCATTACTTTTGGAGCAGCTCTCATACATGTCACCCATAGGACAATACAGAAAAACAGTCCTTCCTTGACAGCTTCCCTTAAGTTTTGCACTAGCTGAAAACAGAATTTTGATGTTGTGTGGTTGTAGTTCTTTGGGAAAGAAAAAAAAAAAAAAAAAACAAACACTATCTAATTACATGTGTGCATTCCCTGGCCGAATGAGGGAAGTCTGAGGTCCCTCCCAATTAGACCTTTATAAGCCCGAGGAAAATTTTCCTGAGTCTTATTTCATACTTGTGCTAGGTGTCAGCAATGCACGTGCAAGAACCAAGTTTACCAATGCAACACACCAGAGCTGGATGTGTCCTCCACTTGCCTAACAACACTCGGCAGGAACCCTTATCAGCTAAATTGCTTCAAGATTGTTGCTAGATGAGAATGGGAATATTTTGTACTGATAGAGGGAAGTCGTGACTTCTGCTAGATCTTATAGTCTTAACATGAAGAAAGAACCTTAGGTTTTGTATCCACCTTCCGTTACACCTTAATGTTCTCCCTGGACTTACATGTGTTGATCTTCTAAGCTCAGGTATTGCATAACTGGCTTGATCTAAGTGCTCAAAATGACATTCTGACCTTGCAGTACATCTGAATTATTCCCATTTTAGTTTGCTTGTGGACAAAAGACATGTTGTTTTCAGAACCAGAATGAGGCCAGGCATCCTGGTTGTATGTCTGTATCCATCTCTCCATCCCCATGCAAATCATATGTATTATTATTTAAAGTATTTTGTGTTCAACACATTGACTGGCATCAGTTTAGAACTTTTTTCAGGGTTTTTTTTTTTTTTTTTGAAGTATTCTTGAGTGCCCGTGTACATCTTCTCAAGTAGTTTAAAGTAACACAGATGCTGATTTCTGTGAACTTGCCAATTTTGCAGTGCACATTTCAGTATACTCCAAGCATACAGTTTGCATGCAAAGTTCAGTTTGATATAGCATAACATTCTTCTAGTGGTAAGCATGCTATCGCTGTGCTGGTTTAAATCTAATTTGCACATCACGAGACAAGCAAAGGAAGACAATGTTTTACTATATTTTGAATAAACTGTTAGCCAAAGACTTTTTCCAGATGAATAAGAAGTTATTTGCTTATTTAATATGCATACTCAAATAAGGTCGTTTTTATAAAGCAAGGGTATCTTAATTAAACCAAACATCCATTATTTGATCCTACCATAGATCATTCTATGACCTTACAAAGAATGACAAGGACATGTCCTTAACGCTTATATATTGCCCTTTGTTAGTCACATTTCTTAAGGGAAATTGTATAAAATGCAATGCAGTGTGAAACTGGATGTCTTGAATCAGCTGTTCAAAGGGAATTAGAGGAAAATAGAACTGAAATAGATTGGAAGTATCAGCAAGATGTTTGATATCTATATCCTTAAAAGCATGACATTTTACAGAATAGGCATTTACCACTTTACCCAGTGGTAAAGTTTTGTAAACAATAAAGATAAGGCAATCACAGAAACATGTAAACATTTAAAGCAGTTGAGTAAGAGTGACAAAAACAAGACTCGTGTCAGCCAAAATAAGCCACCAAGTCTGAGCTCTTTTTTGGGTTTTCCATGTCTACAAAGAAGGGTGAGACATCTTCACAGAATAGCTTATCCCTTCTTAAGACCAGTTATGAAGACTACTAGGAAGAATTACCCACTCGAGGTATCCATTTTTCTTTCTTGACTTGTTTGAGAGCACCTGAGTGTCTAGATGAGGATCCTTATTTTTACAGGACTTTCAGCAGTGGAAATGCATGACTGATTGTAACTGTAAAGACTAAAATATCCTTTCTTCAACATGTTATGAATCACTATGTTTCTATACCTGTCTAGAAACTCGAATGTTGCTGGGTCTTTCCATAATTATAATGTAGTGTCTATTTGGAAAATAATGAAAACGTGATACTCAACTGCAAAATTCTTTTTAATTTCTGGTAGCATAAAAGCCTTTGTAGTGAGCAAGAATTTGTGTGTAAAATAATTTAGAAATAGGATTTTTTTAATTAATCTTAGCTATTCTGGAAAAGCATGAATAAGCTGAGTTCTCATAAGCAAGCAAATGCAGATCTTACAGTACTTTTGCTTACAATATGTCCGCCTTTCTCCCTCCCAAATTATCAGATGATTTTCTATTAACACTAAATATATAAGAAAAAAAATAATCTAGTTAAACCAAAATTTGAAAGTTTTATTGAGTCAAATCAATTCAATAGATTTAACAGGTAAAGAATGTGATTGCTGATTTCTTGTCCCAGGACAAAAGTCCTAAGGTTGAAATAGCTTTCCTCATCCTAAGCTATTTTCTCATCTGTTTGATGAGTGTAGTTTTTCCTGTATTAAGCTGTATGATTCTTTCAAGGACTGTAAGAACCCTACCCATTTTTTCCCTTTGCCTTCCTATACAAGAAAAAAGACCATTTTTTTTTCTACCACCTAGAAAAGCAAGATCTCTGCCTGCTTCACTTTTTCCTAATATTTCACAATGTATTCATGAAAATTTTGTTCATTTTATTCATTTTCTAGTGGAACAGCAAGATGGGAGAAACCAAACAAGTAGATTGATTATGATTATGATTATGATTATGATTAACTGAGCTCTAAAATATTTGAGGTGAGTATGAACTGGACATCTTAATTTCATCTTCTGTTTTTTAACTACAGAGAAGTAAATTTGCACCTATACCAAGGTAAATGCAACATCCTTACATGAAGTCAGTGGTTGAGATGAGACTTACAGCTGGAAACTGTAAATGAGGATGAGTGGAGTTTTTCTTATTCCAGAGCCAGAGACATATTCTATGCTGTGTCTAGACTAGGACAGTGAGCACTAGGACTATGGGTGAAAAGGGTTATCCTTGTGATTTATATGATCTAATAGTGCACCATGCATCAGAAAACCAAGAATTTCTCAGTGACATCCTTCAGTGTACAGGTAGATTGTATTGAGGAAATCATGTTTCACAAAGGATAAGACAGCCTCTGTCTAGAAGAACACAAACTAATAACGAGTATCTGGAAGCAATAACTTGTAGAAAAGGAGTCAAAAGTTGAGAGCCACTTTGATATTAGTAAGAGGTGATGTGTATAAGAGTGGGTGTTTTTTTCTTTTCTTTTCTTTTTTTTTTTAATAAACTATTGTCCTCTTCCCACCATATCCATATGTGTGTTGTCTGGATTTTGTTTCAGCCAGCTGCCCTGCATCCATGTGCTCATTTCAACAATGCACCAGAGTTACCATTTTACATTACGACTGTTTTCCTTTCAGCAACCTTCCTTTGTGGGGCTGATGTCCAAGTCCACAGTTTCTGTCAGTGATTCTGTACCATATTTGGGATGCAGGAAGCCACTATAATTTAATAAGATCTAATACCTTTTCAGTTAACAATTATCCCCTTACAAATGATGACAAAAGAAGTCTTTAATTAAGCATCATTAAAATAATAAAAAATTACACTTTAAGGCACGAAAAATTCTGAGTGGCACCATTTTAAACATAAATTAATGATCACACACATACTTCTCAACAGTTGCAAGTAGATGCCAGGATATGTTCTCTTCCATATGTGTGAACCTTATGAAAAGATTGATTGCAACAGGGTCAAAGTCAGGAAAACATGGAAGAGCAACAATGTCCTTGTCCTCAGCAGGGTGATTTTCCACATCAGCATTGCTTTCTAAGAAGATTCGTGTCCCAACTAATGTAATCTTTTGTCCTCACAACCTTTTAAAAAAGTCTGTGAAACTATAGGAATAATCCACATATTTCAAGCTGCATGGATGGGAAGCTTGTAGGCCAACTTGATAGCTGTACTGGTAAATAAAATAAGCAGTTACAAACTATAAGGGGAATTTAATACTTTGTTTCATGCAGAAATTATTTAAGCACTTGCTGAATGAAACTTTTATTAAGTTTATACAGAACTACTAAAGAGAAACCAATGCCAATATAAATATCGCCTTAAGTATTGTACATTACATTTTCAGGACAGTTGAGGTATCATTTTGAGGCAAAGCATAGTTTTAGTTCAGGAAGAGTCGTGAGGGTAACCTTTGATCTTTGTTTCCTACAGTTGAATACCATAATAATTCTTTTTATCTCATCATGTACATACACATTCCTAAGACTTAAAGTCAGTGGTTGTGCAAGAGGTTATTTGTAGTTTAAATTAAGTACTTGGATGATAAATCAAGAGGTTTTATATGGTATTAATCTGTGGTAAATCGTTTTTATGCCGTTTTGCTCTTTCCAGCACTGCACCAACTCCAGTTCATGCTAGCATATAATAGACTATGCATGAAATTTATCTGTTCTTTTATTTAAATAAAATGAAACTTTTTTGGGAAAGGAAATTTCTTGTGTGTTTGTGGGATACTAAGAACAAAGTTCATCAAACAGAAATAAAACAAATAATAGGTCATTCTTGGCTTAAAAAAAAGCAATTTTTGCTAAGATAGAAAACTACAGATGGGCTCAACCTCACTTAATTTTCATCTTAACTTAAAATAAATTTTGTCTAAAGTAGTTCAGCAGAATCACCAACTAGAAATGCTCGTGTGTTAACAATAAAAGAAGTGTGAAATTACTAGGTTGGAAATAGGTATCTATCCTATAAACAGGGAGAGGTTTCTTAAACAAAATTACCACCTACAAAGCACATAAGAGTTTTAATTTTACATGGCTAAAATGAAAATAATTCCTTCATGCCCACTGAGCATGATTACTAGAAATTCCAGATGATCAAAATTCCTACATATTTGTATATTTCAGAGTTTAACTGCACGAATCTAATCTTAGGGTCCTTCTTAAGTCAGACATAGTCATGTGCTCAAAGATATTCTGAAGCCTTGTATAAGGACAGTAAGTCTGTAATCAGGAGTCATCCCAGTACATGACAGTAACTTACTGAAATCTTTATTAAAGAAAGGGATATGAAAAATTGGCCAAACTTTGTCACAAGTCATGGACAGTTCCTCAAGAATATAATGATCCAGTGTGATTATAGTGGAGCATTTACACTTCTCTACCCTCCTGTCTTCCCTCTTAACTTCTAAATTCCCCCTTGTATCAGTCATCTTATTAATAGCAGTGGCCTTTAGGCAGTTTCTGTCATTTCATTCAAATAGGCCTTAAGCAACAGAGGAAAGTAAAATTCAACACATATATAGATGGGGTTGTCTCAAGAAAGCATTTACCCTTATGAAAAGCACAAAGAAATAGCCCTTGAAACATGAGAAAAATATAATCACAGTTCATGCACATAATTTATCTTCTCTGTTGTACTTTGATAACTTATTATTATCGATAAAGTCATTATGCTTTTCTGTGAATACAAGTCTTGCTGTTTAAAAATGTCTGATGCATAAGAATGAATTATCCTTCCAGAACAAGAATGCAATCAAAATCAATGGAATGCCTCTTTAATACTTCCAAATGTTGTCCAGAAGCCAAAAACGTCTCAATGAATCCATATGCTGCATGTATATAGAGAAAGACACACATATAAGCACATATCTGTCTATTTCTCTTATCATATTCTTTCCTGTTAAAAAATTTATGAGTCAGTACAGGAACAAATAGACAAGCAGAAAAGATATTTCAAATAAAAACCTGAAATGTTTTCTATAGAGCTAACTATTCAAAGTTAGAAATTGCATGTATTTCTCAGAGGGGGCCATACAGAACTGATATTCTTGATAGCATTGACATATATGTGCACTTTGAATCAAAACTAGGAATTGTTGACAGCCAGTGTGAGCCACATTTGTTCTTGGTTAAATTTGCAGTGCCATTTTGATTCAAGCTTGAACATAAACTGTGTGAAAGGGATTGTTTTAAATAACCGGGGACTAAAGGTCAAATCTTACAAACTATCGCATACTAGAATAGTGCTACTGATTGGTGTCTGATCCTGATTAACAGGAAGTGCAAGAGAAGACTATGTCCACAGGAGTTTCTGTGGAACAGTACATTTGGGCACCTTAAATTTAAATCAAGAGCGAAGAGGTGCTTTGGAAAATTTCTTCTCCCTGTATGTTTCTCTCTCATGTCAAAGTAATGTCAAATGCAAGACTAATTTGTTGTGATGCTATGCTGTAATGTTTCCCTTGGCTTGTGTCCCTTATTATTTAATTAAATGTCATCAAACATTTCATTGTCAGACTAAAACATTTGTATTCTATTTTTGTATCTTAATGGCAACAGTGAAGAAGTAAGAGGTAGAAATGCTACAAGGAGTACATTTTTCAGAACATTCTATGGCTGGACTGTCTGTAAGTAATTTAATATACTCTGCCTTTCTCGGTACATTATGTAATAAGAGATCACAAAGATTAATTTAGATACAAATGAAATATTGGACCCACAACCATTTTCATTTTTCTACTTCCATTCCTTGTGTTATATTGTTGCTTTGTGTGTTACTGATTTGCATGTAAACCAATGTATTTCAGATGAGATCCACTATCTGGTGGAGTTAGGCACGATCTGGTTTTCTGTTATCTCATTCAGGATTCATGGGAGGCATGTGATTGCTGCTAAAGGAATCTTTGCAGAGATACAGCATAAAACAAAATAGCACATGGTTCCTATCATCACGCTTCTGGCATTCTTTAACTCCAGGCATAACACTCCTAGTGTTGAGGAGTTCACTGCTTTAATTCTGGGACTGTCTGCTGAGACCACCACAAAGTGTGCCATGTACATCAGTGGGCCCATCACTGAGACACCTGTCCACTGAGAATCAGTGTGCCACTATCTCCTTTCATCACTTTATATAGCTTGCTAAACAACCATCTTACAATATTCATGTTCATTTTAGGTTAAATTTGAGCTAGTAACCTATGATGAAAATATTTATTGTGTACCATTACTGATCTGACAGATACCATTGCATCTTAGAAACTGGGTTTAAATTAGCCTTTTGATTACCACAGGAAGAAGGGTTTTAACTCTTTTCTCAGGTGACAGGTGGTAGGAGACAAGGAAATAGTCTTAAATTGCACCAGAAAAGATTTAGATTGCATATCATGAAGAATGTCTTCACAGAGAGTGTGATCAAGCATTGGAATGGGCTGTCCAGGAAAGTCATAGAGATCTATTTCTTGAGGTATTTAAGAGACACATGGATGTGACAATATGGGATATTGTTTAGTGATGGGACTCAGTAGGTCAAGTTGATGGTTGGACTTGGTGATCTTTAAGGTATTTTCCAAACAAGATGATTCAAGCAAAAGCTTAACAAGACGCAGATTTCCAGGGAACCAATCTGGTTTGACATCTTCCACTTGCTTGATGATTCCTGTTTCCTGTGATCCTTTCCACTGCCACCTCACAGGCTGCACAACCTCACTTAGAACTCAGGAACTTGGAGCCTCAATTGTTAAAGAAACAGGGAGAGGTCTGTGGTGTTAGGGTCTGGGCAAGGAATCAAACCAGGAGATGAGCATTTATGGCCACTCCACGTATGGCAAAGAAGCAGATGTGGAAGGCAAGGAAATGGTAGCACAGTGCAAAAGAGGCAACGCTGGCCATAAAGAAAAGTAATAAAAACAGCATAAAAGCTGATTTAAAAATAAAACAAACAAACAAACAAACAAACAAAAACAGACAACATTTTGTTGCTTTGCTGTCTGAAAGGAAAATTTTAAGAAAAGTTGAAATGCTTAGACTGCATTAGTTGGATTAGATGTCAGTGGAGAAGGCAAACACTGGCCTTGCATTTGTTTTGCATGTCTGCTGATTAGTTTATCTGAGGTTTAAAAAAAAAAAAAAAGAAATTAATAAATCATCTATCCTAAAAAACCAAAATCCAGATTAATATTGCTAAAAGTCTCAATATTCATGAAATATGAAAAGGAACAATGTCACAGACTGTGTTGCTTTCTTTTGCAGTGACATTCTTTTGAAATGTCAAATGTCCCAATCAATGACACAACTTAGAGTAAAGTAGTTAACATTAGATATAATGTGAGAAATATCTGAATTTATCTACTTTTTAACCAACAGATTACAGGACATTTTGTCAACATCAGAGGAGCCAGCCTGGCCTATACTTTTCTATATCTGTCACATTATTCACAGGCATGGTCTTATACACTGTTTACTTGAGTAAATGTACATATGTGTATAAGCATTTAGAGAACAGAAGCCATTAGCATCAACCATTGCAGTTTCCAGCAAGAGGATTTTTATACTTCTGGAGAAACTAACTCAAGCACAACAGCATGCTTTGATGGTTTGGGTCAGACAGACCAGTGATTCAGATCATCTTTATTTGCAGATTTTCTTCATTTAGGTATTCAGTAGATATAGCTAGGCAATTTGCAATAGTTAAATAGCCGCAACATTACCAGCATTTGAATAATTTGCTAATGGGCAGAACAATCCCATCTCCTCCATTTGACCGGATATTTGCTTTATGTGTGTGCTTGATATCCAGTATTTACTCCTGATAAACTAGGGGAGGCAAGTGTATTTGCTTTTACTAAATCAGGAGTAGAAGAACTTGTGGTTGAAGCTATGATTATTATGAATATGACATTGCAAATGGGACTGGAAAAACATTTGCATACTTTTTCTTCCCCCTGGTAAGACATCATTAGTGCTCTTTTTAATCATGACTGTTAGCATTTCAGTGAAAGAAGATATTATAGGTCTCAAAAAGCACTTCAAAGACTTTTTATCCATCTGTTAGCTTCTGTTTTAACTTTTCCGCTAAACAAATTTAAAACATTTTTAGAAGGTTTTTACTCTTCCTTCTTTTAAACAGGACAAAAAATTTAAAATTCAAATTATGAAAAAGTGGTGAAATATTGAGTTCTTTGTTAAAACACTGTTATAATGAAACTTCTGCTGTTTTTATAGCATGGGCAACTTATATTCTGCTTATGTGGCTTTCAAAAAGGAAAGTTTCAGTTTCCTCATTTGGTATGAAAACAGTATCAAAGTGTACATGGCTTGTTCTGAATTTCTTTGCACTATCTGATCTTTGTAAGTAATCTATAAAGGACATGCAGGATACTCAAGTTACAAGTGCCCCCAGGTCTTAAGTGATCTTGTCTGCTTTGCACTTGAGAGTTAGTTAGACAGAGTTATTTCCCTAAAACAGAGAAGAAGTGAAGCTTGGTGATTTAAAATTTTAAAGACTGGCATTTTAAGGGTAGCAATGTCACTATGGATAGGACCAATATTCCCTTGGCCAAACTACATGCAGATTTGTTTCTCATCACTGTCTTTGTCCTTCATTGCTTGGTCATGCTCAAAATGCCAGAAAAAGATAGAATTCCATGTAATACAACACCCCATGAAGTTCTATCCAAACAAATGGATCTCTGCTTTTTTTTTTCTTTCTTTCTTTTTAAACAGCATTGAAATATAATGCCAACAACCAGGAATAAGTTTTAAATAATAATAATAATGATAATCATGATAGTAAAAGTGTAAATGAAATAAATCAGCCGCGATAAAAAGTTGTTCTAAGAGCAGTAGCAAGCAAAGGTTTATTTTAAAACAATTATTTAGAAATATGTATATTTGTTTCAGTTGAAGAAAATCAGAATCTCAATCATTTTCTCCATTGTAGCAAGACTTGAAAATGTAAATTACAGAGCAGAAGCTCAGCTGGTACAAATCAGCACAGTTATTGAAGTCAGTGGGATGATAGCAGGGTTTCACCTTCTCAGCATCTGGCCCTCACATAATGTGAGCGGTTGATGTTTCAAAAGGTAAAATATGTATGTACTAGAAAGAAGGACATGCTGAATCTTCTGTGTATGCCTTGTTAAAAGTTAGTGGCTTTGATTAAAGTGAATTCAGTGTCTGCTTGACAGGCAAGATTGACAGAACAGGAAACCAGTGTCTTCCATTAGCCCCAGAGCAGATAAAAGCAAAGACAGACAGATGTAGCTCCCTGTACTCAGAAAACATTTCCTTTAGGACTGAGCAAGCTGTTAGCTTCCAGAAGCTTTCGCTCCTTGATATGAGAGTGCTGAACATCAGACCACTCATACATTAATGGCTGTTTATCACAGCATGGGGTTTTATGTCATTGTTTTGTTTTGTTTTGTTTGCTGGTAGGTGGCGTTTAAGAAAAGATGTAAGAAATACGAGTAGATAGAAAGCCTTCCCTTGTGCCCTCCTTCTGTCTGGTACTCAGCATGTTAAAACTTGCATTGCTAGACTTAGCATCTACCCTTCCAGAAATACATGGGACTGTTCACCATTTGAAACATATCTGTTTTGTAAGCACATGAATTTAAAACATTAGAGAATATTACTTTAACTATAGCAATCACAATCAGACTGACACTGGTTTATAGAATACTCAGCATTTTAATAGGATTTTATTTCCTGGTCACTATTACTCACTTCTAAAGGCATCGAAATGATCTCTTGAAAATTTGTATTGTAAAGAACTCCAGTTATTTAGGGGCTTTGGGATATTAACATCCTCTATAAATAGAAAATTTACTGATCTCCAAATCAGGACAGAAACCAGCTCTGTCTGATGCCTTAAATTCAGCTTTCCAATGTGTAAACAGTACAGTATACAGACTTTATGACTGTGAAAGCAAATTAATTTTTTAAAGGAACTTCAAAGTTCTATTAGGGACTATTTTCTTCTGAGTCCTCCAGCCAATTCTGGTAGATTTACTACTACTTTCATCTAAAGTGTTCTCAGTGTTTTTAATTCTCCTATTCTTTGTCCTCGTACGCAAGACTAACACAAACAACAATGGCAAAGCAACAAGGAATTTTGCCCATGAAATGCAGTCTAAGTTAGACACAATATCATAAATAAATAGAGTATGACTAGTAACTGAGGAACAGAGGAAATCAATGACAGAAAAGGAAAAACAGCCCTTTTCTTCTTGCATGTACACTGTAAATGTTTATTTTGGTCTTTTTTCCTCTGATATAATCACAGGTGTGAGGAGAAGTGGTTTGTGCCAACCCAGAGCTTATTGACAGAAAGCTAGCTGCTGAAAATGGGGATTTAAGGAGGAATCTTAAGGAGGCGAGACAGCACGACCAGGGCTGTTTACTGAGCCAGATTTGATTTGCCACATTAACCACAAGAGTTAAAATAATGGCAGTGTCACTGTGATTGGAGCTATGCTAAGGCAGTCAGGCCAGGAAGAGAAATTTCATGCAATCAACCCACTATCAACGGCTCCTTCCCAGCATACAGCCACCGGCAATAGCTCTGAGCAGGAAAAGAAAGGAACCAGCAGGAAAAAAACCCTCTCTGCATCTCAGTGATGATACCGAGGGGGTCAGGGCAGGAGAAGAGAGAAACTGAAACAGCACAGAGTGATTCAGAGCCAGCCAATGCGGTGGTGTACCCACTGGATTTAATGGAGCCCCTAGAGAAAATGAAAGTTTCCTTCTTCCAATGCAGCTGTAAACAAGCTCACTTTTGGGCATACTTGGATACCTCTTTCTTGCTGCAGGCCAGAGGATATTGCCAGGGGAAGGAAGCAGCTTAATATATCTGGCCTAGCACTTCTCTCACACTTGGATGTCTCATACATGTTTTTTTAAGATGCTATGTTGCTAACAATACAACATTGCTAACAATATATTAATTTAAAACAAACAAACAAACAAACAAACAAAAAAACTCACTTTAGAATGCTCATATTCTCATTGATACATGAGGGCTCTAGACGATATGAGATAAAAATGTCAGTGCCAAAAGACAAATCTGGAATATCGTAACTGAATGTAAGGGCATGGGAAGCTTTCCAAGAATTTCAGGTAATGAAAAGGGAATGAATACTACGAGTAAGTTAATTGTCATTTGTGTCTTTTGAAGAGCTTTCTTAAAAAATAAGTATAATAGAAATATCTCTCCTGACAAAATATTGAATAAATAACAGTCAACAAAACTTCAAACTGATCACCAGCAAGGTGAGACATAATAATTCTTTTCATCTTATGTCAGATCATGTTTTTTTGGTTTTTATCATTTTCGAAGTATACATATACATATCACCACTTGCTCTCAACTTAGCAGTGCTGTTAGTATAGTACCCACCTGCTTCTCAAAACAGAAGTTATCAAGAAAGGAACCATTCTACTTCCTAGATCTTTCTAGTTTGTTTTGCCTATATACTATTATTTACCTCTTAATGTAATGCATATGATGTAAACGTAGGACTTCCTCTACTTACTGTAATACTAGTGTAAGAGACAGATTTCCTTCTAGCCATCAAGTAATTTCTTTTTCACAGTTACACAATGTCAGTGAATCTAAAAGAGCTTCTTACTCTGCATTCTGCCCTTTAAAATAATCCCAAACTATATCCTATGGTACTCTTTTGCCCCAAAAAACAATTAAATTGAACAAGCACATGTAGTCATAGATCTCTGTTGAAGGAAAACGTCTTGCTAATGGAAGAAAAGGCCATCAGTCGCTTCTTATATTTCAAGTATGTTAACAATCCAGTCAATTGCTTTGCATGTAAATCATAACAGGTTCCCGATTTTATTTTATTTTTTATTATTCTAGTTTTTCACAGTATCTTTTTGATTGGACGTAATAAATGCCCCCAAGTGAACATTTTGTGCTTGCAGTCTGGGATACCAATGGTATCCTGGATTCCATCAGAAGAGGGGGTGACCAGCAGGGACAGGGAGGTGATTTTCTCCTCTGTTCTGCCCTTGTGAGGCCGCAGGTGGAATACTGTGTCCAGGTCTGGGGCCCACAACACAGGAAAGATGTGGAACTTTTGGAGAAAGTCCAGAGGAAGGCCACAAAAATGATCCAAGGCCTGGAGCACCTCTCTGTGAAGATAGGCTGAAGGAACTGGGCTTGTTCAGCCTGGAAAGGGGAAGGCTTCAGGGAGACCTCATTGCAGCCTTCCATTATTTAAAAGGAGTTTATAAACATGAGGGAAAAGAACTTTTTACATGGGTAGGTAATGAGAGAGACAAGGGGGAATGGTTTTAAACTAAAGGAAGGGAGATTTAGATTAGATGTCAAGGCAAAGTTTTTTACTGAGAGAATGGTGAGGTGCTGGAACAGGTTGCCCAGAGAGGTTGTGGATGTCCTGTCCCTGGAAGTGTTTAAGGCCAGGTTGGATGGGCCCCTGGGCAGCCTGGTCTAGTACTTGATATAGTGGCTGGCAGCCCTGCTTGTGGCAGGGAGCTTAGAACTTGATGAACTTTGAGGTCTCTTCCAACCCAGGCCATTCTGTGATTCTATGATCTATGACTTTCACTGTCAACAGAAAAGTTAATGTGGTTGGAATTTATTCGACCAAACACAGACATCAGTATAATCACTATAAATCATAGTGTGGATGTAGTTAACATCCTAAGTATTCTCTCTGCACTCTCATTTATGTTCAATGAAATGAAATAAGCACTTCTAGAATATGAATCATCTCATCCTAAAATAGATGTTGAAAATAGGTCAGATGTTTCTTATTCTTACTCTACCTATTTCTTTCCATGAGTATAAAGAGAAACTTCGGTGACTGCTTCTGGTATCGACACCTGAATTCAATGAATCCTACCTTATGAAGTGATTTTCATGGCTCAGAATAAGATCCATTAGTTCACTGATTCTGAAAGTTGTTAAAATTTTCATATTCATTCAAGATGTTTATATATTCCTGGGTGTCCTAACAAAATTTATGAACTTCGTATTGTGACTATGCCTTTTGAGTCCTTTGTGATAATCATCTCTTCAGTAAAAATAGTTCCTGCGAAAGTGAAAAAAGTAGGCCAGCAGTGAACTTCCAATCACATCTCAAACTGATTATTTCAAACTTCAATAAAATTAATTAGAGATACTCTCTTTTTCTTTCATATGAAAAGTATACAACATTCCTCTGATTGCTGTAACTCTTGGACTTTTTTAACACTTTCAGGGTCAAAGTATTAAGATCCTTAACAATATTAAGGTGCGTTTTTACTGCAGTGCCAGTGAAATTACATAAAAGGCTTACATCACTTTAGCAAAGGATTAACTGTTTTAATAATATTCAGTGTCTGATTGCCTTTGCCCTCCTGAGCTACAGCCTCAGTTATACATAAAAGATAGGACAGTTGTCTAGCCAGGGGGTGATGCTTACATTTTATATTGTATATAAAGCAAGTTATCACTGGGATGTGTTTAGGGAAAAGACCCTATCTCCTCTTCAACAGATGAACCTCAATTCCCTTGCGTGGCTGTGAGGTTCAGCTCATTCTTGTTTTCAGAAGGCTGGCCATCTGGAAGTGCTTTACAGCCTTCATTAATAGATCTATTGAAGGCAGTAATCTAAAAATACAAATAACTCACTCAGAGAAACATTCTCTATGTTACAAACATTAACATTTAATTCAAACAACTGTATATTTTCACATTTTCTATTTGACTTTCCATATTCTTGCAGTGACAACAGATTTATCAGCCTCTTTTGCATAATGTATGAAGCTCCATACAGTATGTTTTGTGAAGTACAAGGATGGGCATCCCTCATGGGGTGTCAAAGGAAGTGGCTGTCCCCGATGGAACAGATGGACAAGACCATAGGACAGGGCTGTTTTACAACACAGTGTATAGCTGATGGCTGTTTAACAGTGCAGCAGTCCTTCTCTGGATACAGAGTCAGCATGCCTCAGTAAGCAAAAGAGAAACCTTGCCACATCTTGCAGGGAGTCATCTGAGACATGCTAATAGACCTATGCTTGCAAGCTTGCTAATAATTGTAGGTACAAATTCTGAGTCTAAATAAGGTGGACAGGACTATAGACTATCTTGACCATTGTATTTCTGTCTTTAAAACTCTGTTAAAATTTATAGAAGCACATCAACAAGGGACCATATCTGCTTGGCTGTAATGCATACTTTAGGTCTGGGGAAACAAAACTAGCAGTTTGCATTTGTTTTAATGTGGATGCTTTTACCCTGCTGTAAGATCACAAGTCCAATTGATGCTAATGCTGTTCACAAAGTAACTCATGAACATATCTGAACTGTTTTTGATGTACACTGTAATTATCTTTGAGATCAATAAGGAAACTAAATGAAATTTGCTTCCTATGTTTGCATTGATATATCATTCACTCTTTTGATTATTGATCTATTGTACATACAGATTTTTTCCTACTTAGGATTTTTGGACCTTGTTATAACTTTAACTTGTTATAAGTTGTGGAAGACAGTCAGGTCCAAGTGACTCATTTTTATTAGCATTTTCTCATTTCCCCTGGGTATTCTGTCCTACAGTAAAGTTTTATGGAATACAGTTTTTCAGTGTCAAACCAGTCTGATTTGTTGGAAATCTGAATGATCTTCAGCGTAGCCTAATTAAAAGTAATAAACATACAGGCTCTGTATATGTCTACTTTGTTCATCACAGCCTCTATCAAAGCTAGGTTCAAAACAGCAGTGAGTCAGAGCTTGTAATATCCACCTCTCCCTTGTTTTGGATCCCATATTTGGAGATACTTAAACACAGATCTGGCAGGTCACCTGAAAGTAACACACTGAGGCTTGCTACAAATGACTGGAGTACTACTTGCAGACTGAACAGTGTAAAACAGTATGCTTGGGCTCTATGCGTACTAAAGCAAATGAGTTGTTTGGGAGGAGAAGCTCTCACTCTGAATTGGGTCATACTCATTTCCACATTCTTCTAGCATGTTGTCATTCCTAAGAAAAAATGGCAGTCCAAGTTTGTGCTAAAACGGGGAGTGTCTGTCTGTGAACTCTCTCACCCAGCCTAGCTTTATCTGTCCCAATTGCCTGAACATTGTCTCCTTGTAGTTGTGGGGCATGATTGCCCTAAGACAGCTTTTCTGCAGATGTCAGAGACTTATTCTGTGGGCCAAGAACAAGTTACACTGATAGCTGTGCACACCAGTCAGGCCCTATATATCTGGACAGGATAGATATTTCTTCAGCGCTGTTATTCTGCATGATAATATTCTGCATTTTATTTGATTCACAAGTGGAAGCTAAAGAAGTGCAGGAATGATCAATAACAGATGCTAAGGGATCTAATTACAGAAACTGACATAGTCACATTTTTAAATCCAAGCACACTAGTTTATTTAGAGAACCATATGCATTTTATATTCATTAGCCTTGACTATGCTCCAACACGGATTAGAAAAATAAAACACTGTGTCCCTTGTGATCTGATTTCACTGGTACTGTCTTATTGTTTTGGTCAAGCAACTCCATCAGGAAGTTTTTTGTAGGAATACTTTGTGCATGCCCACTTGGTAAAGCTTTCAGCATTATAGGTGGATTCAGTTTTGTAAGACCATAAACTTTATGTATATTTAAGTCTTCCACTCTCCCTCTTCATTTTTACTCACCATGTAGAGGAGAAAGTGTTTCTGGCCTTTTGGCACATTTAAGAGGATTTAAAGAAAAGTCCTTATGATGTCATTTTGAAAACTTGTCTTTAAGATATTTCAGGAGAAATTTCAATTCCTCTAATGCAAGCATACAACTGATGGCTTTATTTGTTGGAGCAAACAGTGTAGTCCAAAAGTTAAGGGCTAAAGTCTCTCTATAATATATTTGAAGATGACCAGATTGAGAACCCATCTGTTGTTGTATTAAGCGCCCAAATCAGGTATCTAACATTGGCAACTAAAACCTGTAGGCTTTCAGATCCACCCACTCCTTTCTGTTGATAGTGTCTATGTTCACATGTCACCATGTATTTCTAACCTGGGAATTCAAATAAATTTTAAGATTGGATTTTAAACTATATTTGATATTGCACATATGTACACATACAAATGATTTTTTTAAATGCTGCAAGCCAACAGTTACAAAAGATCTTGTGAATTTGGACTGTAGTATCTTTGCCACTGCATAATTTGAAATGCTTTAAAGGGACCGAACTTTTCAAGGGTACGTTGCCACTTCAGTATTCAGTTTTACATTTTCTCAAGCTCTTTATCATAGTACTGATACCCACTGAAAACAGAGACCCACATTGTTGTTTTATCTTGTATTGCCTCATGTCTCTTTTAACATGAACATTTTAGTAGTTCATATTTTATTAAGCTAAAAGTAAAATTGTATTTCTCTGTATATCATAGTGAGTTCATCATAAGCTACTAATTGGACAGAATCAGGCATATTCACTGTGTCTTGCAAAACGTACATTTTTTATGTATGCAAAGCATACATACCTTACTACAAGTGAAAGGATTTCATGCTTTTGGGGCAGGATGAACTGAATTTGAATTCTCTCGTGCTATCATTATAAAAGCCCTAGTGGGAACACAGAGAATCTTACAAGCACCATAAAGTTTCAAAGTTCACATAAATGTTTTCACTTTCCTAGGCATCTAAAACATATTCTCATATTTTTCAAATGATTTAAACTCAGTCTTCCTGAAAACATATTTAAACTAAGTTTTCTAGAAAACCTAAATAGTGCTGAACAACGTCCCCCCCCCCTCCATTTTCTTACACCGAATATAAAATACAGTTTGCCAAACCAATGTATTTCTGGATTTTTTGTTTTAATCAGTCAAGCCTTCCATGCTTTTAAACATTCTGTTGTTAATAAAAAATACTGTTATAGGATTAAATGCTGGTATTAGCACGAAGTTTAAACTTCTGTGTGATAAAAATCAGCAAAAAGCAATGCGTAGCATCATAATCTGACTAGATGACTTGTTTCAGAGATTTGAGTGAGGATTCAGTAACATACCTACTTCAGCAAAAGACTTTTTCCTGAACATACTTAACTAAGGCTATCTTCTGAAAGACCTGTACACATCAGCACAGAGTCTTTTTGTAAATCTTTGGTATTGCTTTTCTGAAACGTAGACCTTTGTGATAATCCATTTGCTTAAAGTAGCATATGAAAAAATAACAACAAAAGAACTTGTTTATTACTGATTTATTGTATATTTTATATCTTCTTGTATAAGTTATGAATTTCTTTTCCTTCCTTCCTTCCTTCCTTCCTTCCTTCCTTCCTTCCTTCCTTCCTTCCTTCCTTCCTTCCTTCCTTCCTTCCTTCCTTCCTTCCTTCCTTCCTTCCTTCCTTCCTCCCTTCCTCCCTTCCTCCCTTCCTCCCTTCCTCCCTTCCTCCCTTCCTCCCTTCCTTCCTTTTTTAATCCTAGGGAATTAAATTTCAGTATAATTATAGTAAAGTTTTACTTTGTGTTCAGAAAAAAAATCTGTTCTGTAGAAGAAACAGGACATTCCAAGATGTCCTGTCATTCAAGTGTTTGTAAAGATGCTAATTCCTAAACATAAGTAGGAAGGAAGCAAAAATAGGTGGCTTCACATAGCATTATTTTGTAAGAGTCGACTGTACTTCAAATGCAGTTTTTTCTACCATCTAGATTAGATTCATCTGTAGCCAATCTTAACGTCTAATTGAAGAGTAGCTTTCTGAAGAGTCTGTAACTGTCGCTTGGCTTCATCCTTCTCTGTTTGTTCCTAAGGTTTCTTTCCTCTCTTGTTTTCCTTCTGAAACAACAATGCACTCTATTTTGGGGTTGCTAGTCATGATTCCAGGAATGGGAATCCAACTCTTGAGTACAACAGGCTTTACATAGTAACTTCTTGGCAGAAATTCAGAAATGCTTTGACCAAAGGGATGGAAAAAAGACCCAGAATAAGGGTAACTTGAAATGAAAGACACTCACAAAAACCTTTGGGGGGGGGGAGGGGGAGGGCAGAGAGTCCACATTTAAAAATACCTTTAGAATATGAAAGACTGAAGAATTGAGATAAATTGTGATATTTGTTTTTCTTGCCTAATTGAAGGTTTTTTGCTACTCTATCACCAAGTATCGTGAATACTAAGATACTTCTCTTCTAAATGTGTATGTGTATATGGGAACATTCTAACCCCAAGCTTGCCAAACATCAAGTCCTTCTGTTTGCTCTCTTTTTAAAATTAACTCTTGATGGAGGAATGGTTCCATTCAGCAAGGGAAAGAGTTTAAGTTTTCCCAAAGTCTGGGGAATTAGCATAAGAATAGTCGTGGAAATGATGAACTGCCTAAAAGATTATTCTACTTGCAAACAAATGGCACACTGTTCAAGGTACCTGCATGGGCCCAGCTTCTCACTCTCCCCCTACCTCTACCCCCTGCAACACTGGAAAGACTTCTTTGGAGGCAGAGACACAAAGGGAGATTTGGAATTTTGGCACCTGAATGTGTTTCTTTATACATCTTCCACCACAAATTCCTTTCCCTCTTTCTAGTTATTTCCCCTTATGCTTTGCCCCACTAATCATCCACTCTTCTTGAAATGACTATCCCAGATGGCAGGATGTGGCCACCTAATATGGTACTTCTCTAATATATTCTCTTCGATTTTGTCTTGTAATAGGGCTTCTTGGGTTCTCAAAAATAAATACCTGCACTATTTTGCACTATTTTCCTCCTTTTACCTTTATTATGCCTCTTTCCATCCTCAAATCTGTTAAGAGAGAAAGAAGAGGAATGCAAAGGTCACTACAGAAGACATTTTTCTGAAGAAATGACTCACCTAATTATTGCCAAGATGAACTGTCTCTCTCTTTTCAACATAGATTTAGCTGTTGCTAAACACAATCAAACAACTATCACATTTTAAAAACAGTTTTATTCAAGTTATTTAATAAAGTGTACTGTATATTTATGACTCCTTAACCAGAATACCATATGCTAATGGGTATATTTCAAGTTCCTGACCCAAACCCCTTAATTAACTGTAAAACCAACATTCTCATTCTTCTTCAGAGAAGTATTATGTTAGCAGATTTGGATGTTACTTCTGAAGGGGACTGTTTTTATAGTACCACAGATCCTGAGGTGGGGGGGGGAGAAGTCATTTTCTATTCCAAGAAAACATCCACCACTAGCATCAGTGAGAAACAGAGCTCTGTGGTTCTTTTTCTTTCTTTCTTTCTTTCTTTCTTTTTTTTTTTTTTTTAACGTCTAATGACTACTTTTTATTCCATAATCACAGAGTGCCCCTTTCACCTGATGATTTCTGTTCAGTCTTCAGCATACTTCCTCTCCTGCTTTATCATTCATCAGCTATGAGGTCATTAATTTTAAATAGGAGACTCTCTGTTAGCAACAGAGAATTTCATTGTAAATCAAAACTTCTCCAGTTGATAAGTTAATTTGTCAGTAAGGCAGCTCAGAAGTCTTTTTGTTTTGTATCGAATTTTCCAGAGATTTTCTCATAGATGACACCACAGAAATCAGGGTCACCACTTCTATGGGCCTTCAATCTGAGTGATGTCCTAAAAGAAAACACAGGCGACATACTTTTCTCTATGCCCCCAAAGTCTCTATACCTACAACTATCTTATTCCTACTGTCTGATGGAATATGTTTGATCATACTGCCAGTGTGTGGACATGTGCCAAAAAAAATGTGTATGGCCATTAAGGAACACTTGTTCACTAGCTGAAAGGACCCCTTTACACGTCTGTCCTAAAAAACTTGTACAAAAGCTTAATCTCCAAGATATGACAGCTAACAAATTCATTACAATCCATACAGGGGAGGGAACAAGCGGGATAAATCACGGAGACCTAATAGCTCAGATGTCCACTAAATCTCCACATCAAAACAGCAAGCAGAATAAAGCTTTAGAGCTCATCAAACAAGCTTTTTAACAAACTAAGTATGGTAGATAGCTGTGCCAAGGAAATCATGAAACGCAATGCAGGATCTGGGACATGGAGCTTCTGTTAAAATCCATGTGAAGCACTGTCAAGCTCAGCATATTGAAACATACTGAATTAGAATGAATTTTGCTGTCTGAAGGAATCTTATCCGCCACATAATCTCCTGTATTGTGACCTCACTTTGGCCTATGTGAATTGTAAGGTAAAGGAAAGGAAATGGAGCAAGCATGTGCTTGCTTCAGCAGTCCTCTAAGAGCACATAGATTATGCCAGGTAGGGTGGCCTGGTTTTAGTCTAAGTTGGTCTGGGCCTGGCCTAAGGCATCAAGAACACAATGCTTTCTCATCCCTCCTGTGCTATGTAGAGATTTAGTATAGAAAGGTTCTTTGTATAACTCACCGGCTTCATGCCTGTGTATGCCAGTAAGTTAAATAACAGCAACTCACTTCTCCAACTGTGACACTACATTATGACAGCTGTCCAGTGTAGCTTTCTCTGGTTGTTCTAAGGGTCTTAAATGTAACTCTTGCTCTAATTCATATTGCTTTGTATGCAGAAGGGACTGACAGCATTTGCCAGGAGGAAGAATGGATGGAGATAGAACTTTGGAGAACTTTTTCATGTTTTGCTTTTTCATTCTGAACTTCAAAGGAAAAGGAAAAACAGAGTATGAACCTGTGCATTTATTCCTGGGAAAGGCCACTGGCGATGGCAATGTGTATGGAAGAGTAGCAGTGACTATTCTGCGAACACGCGCTTGTTTCCTCTTCTGCTTCCTCGCTACTTTGCTTCACAGAATCACAGAATGGCCTGGCTTGGAAGGGACCTCAAGGATCATGAATCTCCATCCCCCCTGCCAGGCAGGGCCACCAGCCTCCCCATTTACTAAACCAGGTTGCCCAGGGCCCCATCCAACCTGGCCTTGAACACCTCCAGGGACGGGGCATCTACAACCTCTCTGGACAGCCCATTCCAGCACCTCACCACTCTCCTGGTAAAGGACTTCCCCCTAACATCCAACCTCAATCTTCCCTCTTTCAACTTAAAATTGTTCTCCCTTGTCCTGCTGTTATCTACCCTTTCAAAGAGTTTACTCCCTTCTTGTTTATAGGCTCCCTTCAGGTACTGAAAGGGTGCAATGAGGTCACCCCACAGCCTTCTCTTCTCCAGGCTGAATAAGCCCAGCTCCCTCAGCCTGTATGTCCTCTTGGTCATAGCATCACCACAACACTTCTTTTCAATTTCTCTTTTTCATATTGGAAACAAAGCTCAGTTCCCATTACAAGACAACATTTGAGACCATCTTTGATTCTGATGAGGTGTGGAAGTGAGAGAATCAGCTCTCCACTCCGACCACCCCAGCCCTGCTTCGTCTTGGCCCTGGATTGTCAGGATCACAATTCAGGCAAAGGAGGATTAATTACAGACCTGTGCAAGACAGAAGACCTCTGGTACTGGAATTATTGCTGATACTGTGAAATATTTTGACTGCTTCCAGCCACAGGGCCTGATCCTGTCAGTAAGCCACATGTGGACCTCCCATCAGCTCTCTGGGTGTTCCGCAAGCAGGCAGACAGGGACTATCAGCCCCTTGCACAAGCATCTAACAGATCTGCATGGGGCTGTGAATGACGCACTCCAACATGTGATTCTCCACATGTAATGCAAATTCAGCCTTACTGCTGAAGTGTTGCAGTAGATGGAGGAACACGCTTCTCAGATCCTTTCCCAGAATTTTATGATTCAGTGTAGTTAACTGGAAATGTGAAAGTCAGTCAAGTCACTGGGTGGCTGCTCATATGGAATTTCGATGCATCTGTAAAGGAGAGAGAAGTTGGCTCATAGCATACTTTCTGTTATCAAAGGCATGCTGAGCTCTAAAGCTAATTGCATAATTGTGTTCAAACAAAAAAGCTTGAAAGCAGTTCTGCCCAGCTATGTGAATACGTGCATAGAGCTTATATCACAGTAAAGTGAAAATATCTGTCAATGGCAAAAAATTTAAAAAAGTAAAAAAGAAATACGTTCAGTGCTATCTCATGGGATTTTTCCCCCCAGCTTTTAACCAGTAATATCCTCCATTCTTTTGCTGTTTAAGACTTTTTTTTTCAAATTTTTAATTTGAAATCAGTTTCTTGATCATAAAACAGACCATGACACAAAAAAAAACCTGCCAGTATGAGACTCCATTTCACACGTTGCATCTCAAGGGAAAGGATGAGACAGTAAAACAGCACAACATATGTTATTTATATTGCTTCATGCACTGTTGGAAGGCTCTCAGACACCACAGCTCTGAGCATGGCTACATATATACCTAGAGTAGGATCACAAATAACGCATCATATTTAGGGCTAGATAATAAAAATGAAATTAATTACTTATACATTAATAGACACAATATTAAAAAATGTATTAATCTCAAATCCTTCCACCTCACTACAGTCCTCACAATGTTAATATGATTTTTCAAGAATCTGCTAATTAGTAAAGATTCCAGATTATTAAAAATGTCTGAAAAGAAATATCTATGCAAAATAACAACCTCAGTAACAGCTTATAAGGAGTATCTGGAACTGTGCTAGCTTTGAACCATAGTGTTTCAAGGGAATTTTTTATTACAGTTTTGGCTCCAGTGCACTCACACCATGTGGGTTTTTGCTTTGAGTTTTAGGTTTGAATGGACCAAGTACTTCAAAGCAAGACTCTAAATCAGGAAAATGCACTGAGTTTCATATGCTTTCCACTCAAAACCATACCTTGGCCCAGATTCCCTCACAACTGAGTCCAGCCTTGTTTGAAATTCGGCCCACGTTTGCTGAAAACGTTTACAAATCCTATCAAAACTGGCCTGAGATTTAAGTTTGTAATAAAATCCAAACCCAAGAGTTCTGCTTGGCTTCAAATGTCTCTCTGTTCTAGTAATTTCCACTTGTTTCTGTTAAAAAGGAAAAACAAAACCTCAACACATACAATGTGTGCTGATGACTGCCTGTTGCACTGGTAAATCTGGAATAAGTCCATAAACTCATCCAAGATATTACAGATTTGCACCAGAACAAGTGTGAGTAGTTTCAGTACAAATTTTATTAAGACGAAGGTGGAAAGCTGGGTATATTCCAAGGCCAAAACTCATCACAGCAATGCATGTCTTTTTGTTAACAAAATGCCATATAAATATCCATAGCCTTCCATGTATAAGCAAATCATTCTGGGTTTGAACACAGTGCTCAAAGAACCTCAGCACAGTGCTGTGCCAAGGAGCAGTGCCCATGCTGCTGGGATTTGCCCATGCATAATCTGTCCTATGACATTAAGAAGGACATCTCCAACACACCTATCATTGATCTGCCACTGGGTCATACTGTCTGAGGAAAGCTTGTTGAGATTAGGGCTCAGGGAACACCTTATTGCTCTCTTCAGCTCCCTGAAAGGAGGCTGTAGCGAGGCGGGGGTCGGCCTCATCTCCCAGGTATCAGCAATAGGATGGGAGGAAATGGCCTCAAATTGCATCAGGGGAGGTTCAGGTTGGATATTAGAAAAAATCTTTCTCAGAAAGAGTGGTAACATGTTAAAACAGGCTGCCCAGGGAGGATGTCATGGTCCCTGGAGGTGCTCAAGGGATGTGATACTGAGGGACATGGACTAGTGGTTGGTGGTTGGACTAGATGATCCTAGTGGTCCTTTCCAACCTTAATGATTCTGTGATTCTATGATCAAATAGAAAAGCCAAGAGCAATCACATACAGTGAATCCAGACATCCACTCATACAACCCATCTTTCCCATTGAGATCTTAGCGAGAGTGAAAGAGACAGTGTTGCAGTACCCACATGGGGACTTTATGGTTGCAAAGTGAATTTAGATTGGAAGTGTGGAGATGCTGTAAGGATGTAACATGACAGATAAAATGCAAAGGCAGACAGATTTTTGGTCTGGGCTTTTGGAGACCAGCTGTCCCTTTTGTGCCCTCGCCATTGTGAATCCTCACGAGAGCTCACTGTGGCACAAGTACACTGCAAACAGAAGCCTACCAGCACCAGTCCCTCCATCTCTGCTTTTTGCTCTTTTTCTGTGGGAAGTCAAGGGAGCAGAGTTCATATGAGACTGTGCAATCAGGCCTGCGGAGGGGGGTGTATTTACATGTGTTTCAAATGAACCTGTTTCCAAATATAGGTTTACTCTGCCACCTCTTTCCTCCTCTCCCCTCATTACGTCCTCTCTATGAATGCGTAGTTACGCAGCGCACGGCCCTGAGGAACACCTCAGAGATGCGCTGGGGAAAACCAGGTTCGAGCCATGAGCAGGCAGCCCTCCCCTGCCCTCCTCCTCCCCCAGGCCCACCAGAAGAGGCAGGAGCGGGAGCCGCTGCCGGGCCACTGGGCTGTTTGATTGCCTAAGCCTGGTGGCCAGACAATAGGACCAGAAAGAATGGCTGCTTCCTTCCTTCCTGTCGAGTGTTCTGCCTGAGTGAGCAAATTCAATAGCACTTCGCTTCGCAGCAACACCAGGCTCTCGCACAGGCGAAAATCAACAAAGAGCCATTCTCGGGCATTTCCAACTGCACCTAAGCCAAGGCACTGAGCTGTGGAGCCATCCGGCGCGGGGGGAGCACAGACGTCGCTCGAGGGTGTGCGGCCAGGGACAGTAAACATCCACTTTATTGTTGGTGGCAAAGAACCGCTGGGTTTTTTTTGTTTGTTTGTTTCTGCCCCCTCCTCCCCCCGCTCCGATGTCGGGCATTTGGTTCTCTATCCCACCCCCGATTCTAGATTTTCTTTTTTTCTTTTTTTTTTTTCCTCCTAAACCCCTCCATACAGGCTGGTTGAAGAGTGCTGCAAGGTATTCAGGCATAACTAAACTCGGAGAAGGTGACACAAGGGTTGCTGTGTGCAAAACACAGGCCTGCCGCTTTCTCCTGGTTCAAGCCAGTACACAGTTGAATCGCAGGCCGACGCTCAAAACCAAATAGGTGTCAGTCGAGGGAAATCAGGTAAGCAGATGAGAAAGGTTGTGCTTGAGTTGTTATAAACCAAAATAAGGTCAGATAATAATGGCAGGCTGTACATTTTATTAGTGTCAAGCTCTTTTCTGTCTTCCAGATCCCACTCTTTAGTTCAGCGCTGTGCCAGGACGAGAGGGAACATTGTGTCACCAAAAGACAAGGGCCTGGGATGCGTATGCCCAGAGCTGCCAACCAGGAGTCACACTTTTTGTAAGCACTGAGCTTTGAGATCTTTTGGGCCCCTGAACAGGGTTCAGTGCAGGCAGTTTTCCCTGTGAGGAAATAAGGAGCACACTCAGATTCCCCGCTGCCCCTTCAGCGCAGTTTGTGCATCGCTGTGCAGGGTAACTATCAGTCCTGTGGGATTCCAGAACATCTACAGTGAGGCATCTCCCCTTGCTGTACAAGCAGAGCATAGGAGGTGACTGTACCAAGAGACGTCTTCTTGGGAACATCTGGGTTTGTGGATTCAGTGTGTGTGGGAAGAGGAAGGGGAAAGTGCAGAAAGTTTCTCAGAAAAGAAAGACTCACATGGGATCTTTGGAATCATCTCTCTCTTGCTCTCTCTCCTAAGGAGCTAGATTTTTCTTTTTTTTTTCTTTTTGTCTTTGAAATGAGCAAAGTAAGATTTTGCACTTGCCTGCTGCATCTGTTTTCTCAAGCAAAGACCTGTTTATTTTTTCCCATTGTATCTGAACCATATTTGAAACAGACCACTGAGCTAACTTACATCAAGCCTGTTTCTTTTCTTTTCTGCTTCTGAACTATGACAGATTATCCTAACCCATCTGCAGGCATGATTAAAAATATGAAAATCATTTTTACTTTTCTTTTGAACTGTCTTTGATATAGTATTTGCTGTCAGATAATCTATAGAGTTTTAGCATCTGGTAATGTAAAATGGTATATGCTATTGTGGCTGAAGAAATCTAGAAATCTTTATAGCAAGTTCTTCTGTGGCATCCAATATTGCAATTGTGGCTTTAGTTTGCAATAAACCTGTGAAACAGTTATAACTAAATTATTCAATTTTTATGCATTGGAACGCAGTTTACAACCCAGAAAAAGAAATCTCAGCACAGAGGATCTTTATTAAGATACACATACCGCTTACATGGTTAGGATAAGTGACATTCAAATATGTCATCACCTAATCTTAGGAAACTGGCTCAGACAACTTTCTACTATGCGATAACCTGTACATGACAAAACAATATTTATTTCAGTCATTGCACAGTGAAAGCTAGACTGAAAGATTTTTGTCTTTCTCCAAGAAGTTTCAAAAGCAGCATGTACAGAAAAAAATGAACAAAGGACAGCTGTGTGGGTCCTCATCTTTTAGAACAGAGCATCAGTGAAAAGGCATACAATTTCTAAGTACAGCTGATGTAGTTGTATCCATTTATGTTTACATTCTGATTGCCTGCAGAAAGATAACAGCTGCTAACTTAACATGAGGCCCAGTTCTGGTTTAGTTTGCTTTGGTTTGCCTTGGTTATTTTAACCAGTACAATAAGCTCATAGTACCATGCAGTTGGTTTACTTCTAGCAAAAGTACTGGCTTAAGAGGGTGTGGTGTGCATCCCAATTAATTTTTATCCAAACTCAGACAAAACTTCTCTATAGAAGCACTATGTTATTCTATATCACAGGAAAGAAAAAAATGCATCCATGGATGAAAAAACTAATTTAAATGAAATGTTACCACCTCCAACTGGTTCCCCAAATGTGATGTTTCTATGAATTCTGCTTACGCTGCTTCTTGTTTTGTATTCTCTGAATGTGGCAGGTAGGTACTCTTCCCACTCATTTCAGCCAGAAATAAGCATCACTGTAAGAGATTTTCCAGCCTCAGGTTTCACGCCTGGGTTTGTCACATTAACTCAGAGGGCAAACCTAAGCAAACTACCAGATTCTGACGTCCGCGGAGGTGGTTGCTGAATATCATCAGCTCAGCCCCCTTCCTTTTAATACTGTCTGTTCTTTGAAAATGACCTGGCAACTTTTTTATTTTTATTTTTATTTTTTTAAATAATCTCCTCTCTAGTCAGGCTAGAGAGAGGTCAGATGAGTCAGATGTTGATTAAACCAATAGAACTGAGATAATTTTTGACACTTACAACCTCCCATTTTCATTTTAGTGGTTTGCTCATTCCTCAAACAGTGTCCACGAGGACCTCCCACAGGGTTCTCAGTAATATATAGTAATATACTATTTTAGACTGCATATTAAATACTCAAATTAGCCCCTTGACACCTGCGTTCCTTACAGTCTTTTGACACATTCACGTTCAGGTCACACCTGCGCAGTAGAAGAATCCTTTTCCCAACATCTGCAGTTGGAAACTGGCAGCAGGAAAGACAGCAACATGAGAGCCAATGGTTGCCAGACTTGCTCAGGCACTTGTGGAAGAGTAGAGAGAGCAGCTCAGGGTGCACAAACGAGCCTAGGTCCCTCAGCATTTAACCCGTGTTGAAGCAGTGCCACTGCAGTGATTCCCATCTGCAGTCCCCAATTTATATTAAGTGGTTTACTGAACCATTTAAAACAAAGTTTGTCACAATGGTGCTTTTGATTAGAATTTTTATAGGGGACCATAGTGGCCTTTGAAAACAGTGGGGGTTGACAGTGGTCTGCTGGTGCTGCTAAAAGGTTCAGGAATGCTGAACTTTAAGGTTAGGTTGTCTGATTGCAGTGCAAATATATACTAAGTGACTTGCCCAAGGTCATTTGTATTATGATATCTATAGTAGAGCAGGCACTGAACACCGATTTTCCATAGCTGTGGTTAGTGCTCTAATCTCTGCTATGAAAAGAAAAAATATTTTCTAATCTGACTAACTATGTTGAATTGTATTTTAGGCAAAGTTTAACTGGCAATACAATATCCATAAGTAGGCTAATAAGCATATCAGGAATCTCCATCTATACTTCTTCCCTCTGCGAACACTTGAACTAAAATAGAAGTTCATTTTAATTTACACCTTCTGCAATTTTTTTGTGCAGACTGCAACCCAAGAATTGAAATGGGACACACTTATTTCCAAGGAAGAGGAATCACAAAGAGTTTTGCACAGAAACAATGAATGATCTGGCTTGAAGCCAGTTGTGTTTCATCCAAAATGAGAAAACCGCACTGGTTAACTGAAGGGGAGGGTTAAACTAATCTAGTTAAACTGCAGTGTATGGCAGGTGGAGGTTTTACACACATTTGGGCTGAACAGAATTTGCAGCTGTTCAATTTAGTGACTTTTGAAAAACTGTACACAGCTTCATTCTATAGACAAGGACTGTCATTATTAGGATGCACATTTCTGCATGACTCCAGTGTCAGAACTTGGAGGGAACTCTTCTCCTTCAGGTTTATTTGCTGGCATAGCTCAATGAAACTGTCACTCTCTTGCTTCCCATAGACTAATAAATCATGGGGCAGACTGCCCTTCTCAGAGAGCTTAAATGGCTTGTCCATATTGCTCACACACTAATATTGCAAAATGACTTATGATTACGGTAATCAATATTCACTCTCTTTTCCAAAAAAACCTGACTGTACTGACTCAAAGAGATTTCCAGCTCTTTAGTATGTGAGAAACTGCAAATATTTACTTCTTTTTTTTTTTTTTTTTTTTTTTTTTTTTCAAATGGAAGGGAAGAAAGTCTGTCTTTAGGTGGCCACATTATGATTGGGTCTTACTGAAACAGAATTCAAACGCCTAAATAAAAAAAAAATTGAAAATAGTGACTAAAGAAAGCAAAAGCTAATAACAGCAGAATGTTGAAATTCACTCAAGAGATGATAGAGTCTAAAGGAGCAGCCTTTCTCATACCCAAGAGACTGCCGTGCAGTCAGTCACATGCAGAAGCCTACACAGAGCAGATGGATGAAGTGTAATACTATGCTACATGTCGTAAAGTAAGTCATAAGCTCAGAGAGTAGGAAGACATTAGCAAGTAAACTACCTTTCACTTTTGCTCACAAAATGAATCATGGATGCAGATTTGAAGATCTAATGCTTATGTGCTTAATTGTATTAATGACAATTTACACCTGCAAAAGAAAGATGCCCCTATTGCAAATTCCCCTTTTGGGTGTGGAGTTGAGGTGACAACTATTGTCATGCAATGGTTCATGAAATGGAAAATAACTGCCTGCATGCTTTATTACATCAGGTGCATTCTGCTGTTGTCTGGTTTACCATGTGATCAAGTACAACAAGCTGATATACCAAATGCATGAAAGAAAAGCATGAAAGAAAAGTGCTATGTATCAAAAAGTGTAAACAACCCAACCGCTTTAAAGTATAGGCAGAATCTCTAATAAGCAGTAAAACACCCATGCCTCTCACGGCTAATGAGTATTCCCATCTGTAATGGTCTGCTACATACCTGGTTAATTAGAAACTAAATTGCTAACATCTCTAATTATTCATAATGACATTCTTTTACGTCTGTTAAATTAGTTATAAAAATGATTAGCATAAGAAATGCTCAGCTTTGAAATACTAGTCAATAAGTCAAAAAGCCTCTGTTTGCCTATTTAATCTAATGAAAGGTATTTTATCTCACATGGCATCTAAGTGCACAGGCAAAATTAACCCTGTGAAAGTAAATGGTTTTATCAAACAAAGCAAAGCTGAGTTGCACTGCTATCAACTACATGTACAGACTGTTTCCCTTAGTAAACATATTGCAGAATACTATACATACTTTGAATATGTTGCATAATTTTCAAGACAACATGAAAAAATAATTTGCAAAATATACGTTGTTAATAAAATGATGACCCAACTGTCTCCCAGGCTTTTCAGGCACTTGACTAACATATTTGCTGAAAAGGTGTATATGAACAGGCAAGTTTTCACAGGGTGTCATTTTCCATATAATCAGGAGGGCTTTGTGCTAAATTGTATAAGAAAGCATTCAGGGTTAAAATTCAGCATGACTCTCCCCCAAACAACCCTTCCTGCACCTTCACCCCCACTCCCACTTAAACTCTTTTGGAGGTTCCTGCCCTCCCCTCCCTGTTCTCCTCTTAGAAGCAAACTCATCACCATTAGCACACAAATGCAAAATAACCAGCCTAGGCCTCTTCCCAGGAATACAAATTAGGGGCAGGTAGTTGAAGAGCTTAGAAAGCTGAAATAGCGAAGTTCACAATGAAAAGGATGAATAGATGAGAGACTGAAAGTGGGGTAAAGTGTTCAGCTTTTGTCATTTAAAGTGACGTCTTTAACTCTTTGCCTTCATGGGGCTGCTCTTCACAAAAATAATAATGAATTGCAATTAAGACCTGAAGGACAAAAGGGAATTATGTGGGAGGAAAAAAAAAAAAAAAAAAAAAGGACAAGAAAGAAAAAAAAAGAAAACTTATGATGACGTGAAGAAGAATTTTCTTTCCTTTCTGCAGTATATGAGTGTCTGGAAAGCAGAGAGGATAGTTTTCGAACAGTCGTTGTTTAATATGACAATGGTGCCACTGTAGATATTGAAACCAATTATGTCATCAAAGCAGCTGGAGAAATGTCTGAGATGGTTCATCAGATCTCCTAAATCTATACCGACTCCTGAATACATGCTCCGTGTTCTATTCTGATTCTGGGGCATGTTACTGTTTCATACCGAAATGGGAGATATTTTAGGTGTAAAGTTCTGCTAAGTTTAAGGTTATTTGTCCTACATTTATGAAAAGCCCTTGGGAAATTAAATCTCATCTTCTTGCACTCAGCTGCTCCTCTGGACTTGGCTGCCACGTATTTGTTTCCTATTGGAACAAAGTTCTGTTTTGTAGCATATACCTATGCTCAAACCACAGTGAGAGTAAGGGCCTTAAAGCCTTCTTTAGAGTGTATTATTTGTGGATATGGAATCCTACTGTTTGTGTAAAATGGAATAGTTCTTTGCCCACACCAAGGACCAACAGTTCTTTAAGCAAGCTCTCTGATCCATCTGAATGTGGAGTTTGGATAGGGACCCAAGACAGGTGCAAAAGCTTTGATCCATGTTTCCTTCTATCTCTCAAACTATTAGAGGCCCTCAGAAAACTTGGAAAAGACCTTTGAAAGTGTTCCATAAATTTTTGTTCTGTTTATTACTGTGTCAGTATTTCCAAAGAAAAGTTGCTCATTGGTTCTCTATTTTAACTCATGAAAATTACAAAAAATAAAGGTAAGCCATCACTAAAAAAACATGTGGAGTGGATGCACAGATTACGGACTGTAGCATATGGCATAGGACTGAACTGAACAGCAATCTTACTGGTAGAGTCTGGAAAAGATATCTTTTAAAAATTGACATGGCAGAAATAAACTATAAAAAAAGAAAACAAATAATTAACCCTGATATATTTATGATAGATGAGCGAATGATGCTAGAGAACCTTGCTCTGGATGGCTAGATAATAAATATCATCCTGATACTTGTCAGCTTGAGAACTATACACCTATTTTCTGTTTTTATCCAGGGTGTTCTTTTCTTATAACTGCTAGTACATTACTGTACATTAATGGGCATTTTTGCTTTGCAACATTACTGAATTTACTGACAAATATACTTTGGGAAAATTTTGCCAAAGGACACATTCATGCAACACTTCTGACTTCAAAGTATGAAAGCTTATCCCAAGTTTACCAGTACCTTTAACTTTAAGAAAGAAAATGGAAGATTTGACAGGCTGTCTTGTTCTTCCTGTACAAATAGCCAGTATTTCTCGCTCACAGTTTAGAAATATTAAAGTTCAAGTTCTTAAATACAGAAGAAGCATATTAAAATAGGGGAATAATGAAGAAAATAAAAGATGACTGAGCACTACCAAATTAGCTTTTCAAAAAGAGTTTACGTCAATTCCAGCTATTGCACTTTCATGACAGTTTATGGGTGTGGGAGGAAAAAAATCTTTTTCTATTTGCATTGTTTTGCTCGTTCTCTTTGTTGAGGATTTTTTAGTTCCATGATGATTACTTGACATTCCATATTCATTGTTTACTGTGACATAAAAAAAAAAAAAAATCAGCTATTTAGCAGCTCTAGGGTATGTCTAGGGACAGGTACAGACAGATGCAAGCTTGTCTGACTATTCTTCAAAATGACCAGACTTGAGGGAGCTCTCAAACAAGTCAGATATAGACACATTCACATGGCACTTTTGTTTGAGGTAACAAGAGTGGTTGAGCAACCCATGTGCAATTACTTGATTTTGGACAGGAGCTGGCTCTGTCTGACCAGGTCAGGGCATAGCCAGAGGAACTTGGGTCTTCTTGTGCTTGTCTGAGTCAGGCTGCAAAAAAATACTTGCAGAACAAATAGAGGCACAACAGTGACAGCCGAAAACAGCACTTTCAACATCCTTATAATACAAAGGATAAAATCTTCAGACATATTTTCTTTATGGCAATGCAAATTTGGATGCTTTTCAACAATCTCATCATTCTAAAAGAAAAATAATAAAATGAGCTAAAGCTTTATTCTTCGTTTACATTTTAGAGATGACATCTATTGCAAGATGTTGTGAATAATCAGGCCAGGCATGTCCAACCCATGGCCTGTGGGCTGCATGCAGCGTGGCACAGCTCACACTACGGCCATCCCCTGCCCTACACTATTAAGGACCGTGGCTCTGCCCCACCAGGTGGCCCAGCCCAGACCTGAGCATGCACCCATCCATCAGCAACAACAAAATCATCCTTGCACTATTAGCGCTGTCTGGACTGAAATCAGGTCACGAGAAGGGCACAGTGCACTGTCAGATGAAGGTATGGCAAATGAGTTTATGGATTTTGATGTTTTGAACAGCAAAAAACAAAACAAACAAACAAAAACTCCAAAAAAACATAAAAACACAGCCTTGATAAAGGAATTTGTGAATATGTTTCAAGATTGCAGGGTTTTGTTTGTTTGTTTGTTTTTGTATTTGTATTTGCTATTCTATTTTCAGTTGACACAAAACACCTGTGAATTTTTAAATGGAATGTATTGATCTGCAGCCAAATATTCAACTCAAATAAAAATTTGATCATGTCTCATTACCAGACTTTTATAAGAACAATCTTACCAGAGAGAAATATCCCTCACTTCACAGTCATGCCTTATTCGTGTCATTGCTTTCTTGCAGTACATCCACTTGTGAACAACTATTTTGAATAATGAAGCACAGGAATAGTAAAATTTCATCAAAAATCTCTACTGAACACCCTGAGAGCTCACTGAGAACTGCAACCACTGCCATCAAACCAGACCAATGCTTTAGTTTCACAAAATCAAGGTCAAAGACCACACAAGTTTTATTGTTTGTTGCTGTCTCTTCATAATGTTTTAATACAAATATTAACAGTTAAAATAAGTTTTGTTACTTATATACATTAACTATATTACATATTTTATGATATTAACTATATCATAAATTTTATGACAGCTGCTCCAAATGTTATGCCTCCTACTTTATTATGTTGGCCCAGGACATCAGATGTGGATGTTGGTGGTATTGCAGCAGAGGTTGAGTCATCTCATCAATATTCTGCTATATTTTGTTGCTGTGTGACAGATGGTAGCAGTCTGACAAAATGGCATCCAATGTGAAAGTGTGTATGCAACAAAGGTTTGGAATTGAATTTCTCCATGCAGAAAACGTTGCACCGATTGACATTTGTTAATGCTTGCTGAACATTTATGGAGACCAAACAGTGAATCTGAGTACAGTGAGGTGGTGGATGGTGCATTTCAGCATTGGTGACAAGGACCAAGGGTCACCTCTGATAGTGCAGGTTTTAGCGGACATGGCATGCAGGCTTTTGTTTATCACTGGCAAAAATGCACAGATAATGGTGGTGACTATGTTGAAAACAGTTTTGTAGCTCAGAATTTGCATTATCAAACAGAATTACTGTGCTCATTCTACCTGTTGTAGTTTCCAGAAAAAGAAATAGAAGGCATTGCTTTTGGAGCAGTCTACAGATATGTGGTCCAAGACAATTCCTCTTCACTTGGTGTGGTCCAGGCAAGCCAAAAGGTTGGACAACCATGAATTAGGTCTTAAAAAAAATGCTGATAAGAAGTTTCGCCTTTCTTCATTTCACCATTCCTTTGATTTCTTAAATATACTTTAATGCTTTGTTTCTTTCATGCATTAGAAAAAAAATATCAAGCTAAGGTGCTTAGATTTTGTTGTAGTTGATGGAAATATCAACATTTACTCAGAACTACTCATTTTCCTTAGTGTGCCTAAATAAATGTTTCCAACTCTGTGGTCTATTCCAGTTTGAAAACCCTCACTGAAGTCAATAGGAACTGAACGCACATATCAGAAGTCAAACTTCGTGTCTTTATGATTTTTAGAGCATTTAAAAAAGCCTCTGGAGGAACACTCTTATGAAATAAATTCTGAGGTAAGCCCCTTATGAAGAACAAAAGTGAGTGTTATTTAACAGCCTCGCTGAAATGTGCCAGATCTGGAATAAATCAGGAAGAGTTTGGAATGGATTTATTGGAAGGGTGATGCTTCTGTTTAGCTTTCCATTTTTTTACGGGAAGAATTAGAAATGTCATTTGGCAGATGTCTATAATGTTTTTGGAACTGGAAGGAAATTTGGCTTTTCCATTTGGTGTGGGTGGATGTTCCTCTAGGCCACATTTAACATGCAAAATGGGAGAGGTAGGTTTGAAACCCTTCCTAAAGTGAGACCTGTAGCTGCATGTTTTGCAGACTTACCTTAGAAAATCCTCTGCCAGCAATCTGCATACCTGATCCATATGTTACCCCTAGGGAGATAGCCCTAAGCATCAGTTTCACCTTTTTTTTTTTTTTTTTGGCAGCATGAAGATTTAAGCCAAAAAAAAAATCAAAGTATCAGGATTCAGAGCAGCAAGAAATCAATAGACCAGATAAACTGGTTTATCCTCCTTGCTTTCTGCTGCTGCGCGAAGGAGTTATAAACATGGTTTACCCAGCCAGATTCCACCAGTGCATCTAACCTTATCTGCATTTTGTGGCACTAAGTACATCTTCGGTTTATGCTTGACATTATGTTTGATGATTGCCCTCTCTGTTCTGCCCCAAACAGGATGCAATTCTAATCTTTCTGGATTTGGAGACTGATGCTGAAGAACTAATAATTACAATTGGTGAAGGAAAAGCTCATTTTCTCTGCAAGAGACCACAGGAAACTTTAGACACTACCAGATAGTGCGAAGTGCAAACTTACTACACAGAATAAGACTTGAACATTTCTTAAAACACATTGATGAAAAGTCTAAATTTACTATGCCCCAATATTGGCATAGGTCTCCCTTCCCATGAGAGGAAACTCTAAAATCTTAAGTGTGTTGCTATTCATCTATTTACCTTACAGCAAAAAGATGACACTGCTAAGATTTGCGTATCTTACATAATTCCTGGAATTTCTTGTTGGAATTGAAACTGCAAAGACAAGGAAAAGAATCTGGTTAATATTTATTTTCTACAACTTGACAAAAGCATGGGCAGGAACAGAAGAATAATAAATGTCTATAGAAAACAGTGCAGCTTGGTGCAGAGAACCTGGAAACATATGTACCCAGTTAGATGAATTTGCTTTGTGCTGCACCTGAGCTAATGACCCCTACTGAGAGGTTCATAGTATAGATTAAGTGTTGCAACACAATCAAGGCACTATAGATCAATGTATAGATCTATAGATCTATAGTCTACCTTCAGTCCTCATAAAGATACTGAAATACATCTATAACAATCTGTTTCAAAGTGTTTAGGGTAAAATCTTACCTTCTTTGGCCAGCTAAACATTATAATTACATTCTGAGTGTGAAACTCCATGCTGAAGGATATTGTAGACAATAGTTTCAGGATTTTTAAAGAAAGTAGGCAACAGAAATGAATAGATGGGTCATTAAAGGCCATTAAAACACTAGATTGGGTGCAGGAAGTTTCTGGGTTGAAAATTGCTCAATTATGGGAAAGTGATCCTAGGGTAGTATCTGTACTAGCTGGCATGTTTTAATGTACATTCTACTTTATAAGAAGCATCATACATGGCTATATGAATCTAGTTGTTTGACTAAAAGCATTTGTGGTGAGACACAGTCATCTTTTTCCACTAGAATCAATGGACATTGGAAACACTTCCATGTGATGTTCTAGATGCTATCATCAGAAATATACATGAAGCTGATTGAAATATTTTATTTTTTAAGAATCAAAACGCTGTAAAGGTAGGCAATAAGAATGTTCCTGTATATAGTGGATAACATAACAGAAAAGGAACTCAGTAGAAAGTTCTTCACTAAGTTTGTTTAGGTGCACCTTAGATGAATATCTACAAGGAGTGATTGCAGTATGTAGATGATTACATTCCTGCCTTTTTCTACGCAGCTGGAAAAATTACACTGACGCTGTTATTGGGCAGTGTATTTTATAAGCCACTGTTCTGTGTTGTGCTCCATCAAATCTGTGCTCAGGAAATTATTTTTGACAGTAACAGGACTGTTCAATCCCAGAGACATAACTGTGAGATGTGGGATGTGCAGTTTTTATTTATATTTAGTATACCACATTAAACACAATGAACAAAAGATCATGGAAAACTGTCAAAACAATAAATCATTTGTTCCTGTTAAAACAATTGCATTGCTTTTTTAAAATAGATTAATAATCAATTAAAATAAGAAACGTATTCTATTTCTCAACTGGTATGATATATAGTCACTTAAATTGATTATGCAGCTGTCAAACAAGTAAGAACAGGATGTTGCAATGCAGTGATTAGGAGTAAGATTCTGTTCCAGATTCAGACATGTAAATTTAGGGAATGATAAATTTGTCTAAGGGAGGCCTAGTCAACTCAGTCAGTGTTGTCTAGAGTGTTATTCACATAAGTAAAGTCATTTGCTTTGGGATGATTTAAATGTGCACTGAGCCTTCTGACTGTAGATGATCAGAGTATTCAGTTGCATGGGTACATGTACCTACTGCCATACCTGGACTTCATCTGACACCGTTGATGGTCATGCCAGACTCATGCAAATATCACAAATATCCTCACATAACTCAAATGGCGCAAAACACTCATGCGTGAAGAACTAGGTAGAACTCCCAATGTCTGTCATAAGAACTTAGATCTTTCATTTGTAAACATCTACATTTAGTATAGAAACTTGCCCTATATTATTTCAAAATTAATAGACTTAAAAAACAGTAATCTTTTCAGTTTTGCTTTCAAAAACAAAATCACCATCTTAACATGGTTATCAAGTTATATATCAATTAGATAAAAGATCAAAAACAATAATGCTTACATATCCACATACTGTTCAGATTGAGTAAAATGGTTTCAGTGCAACATTCTATGTATCTGAATGTGGCAAAAAACAAACAAACAAACAAACAAACCAAACCTAACCAAAAAAAACATTGTAAAAGGAAGTACAGTGCCATATTCAATTTAATTAACCTTACAAGTCTCCGTCTTACAAGATGTTTCCACCTGGGATAGCTATATACACTTACAGTGAGGTTGTGGAAGGTGTCCCTGCTCACACCAGAAGGGTTGGAACTAGATGATCTTTAAAAGTTGCTTCCAACTCAAACCATTCTGTGATTCTATTCAATTCAGTTTGTCTGAAAGCAGATACATAAGAAGTATAGTATGACATGTATACTACATGTGCGTCTACACTAGCTATTAATTGCACTGGAGGGGTGTGGTTTTTTTTAGTGTAAATTTGCCTTGAACCTTCATTTAAACTCTTCTGATACACAGAGATGTATTTGAAGCAGTTTTGCTCTTGGTGGAGTCAAGGATGTTGTGCCATGAGACATCATCTGCAGAACCTCAGTTGCAAAGAGGATGCAGGATCACTGAGTGATTACTTTTCTGTGAGGGATAGTAATGTCCTGTGAATCAGCAGCTGACACCAACTTTATTGCCAGTAAAGAAGCAATGTGGAAATATAGCTCTAGAATCCTAACAGATCACAACAAATCCATCCCCATCCTTCACTGCCAGTTCTGTAACAGATGTAATGTAACCCTACAATTATTCACATATATACACCAAAGATCAAAGTAGTCCAAAGGTGGTCGGTATAGAAAGAGATGCATAAACTGTAGACCTCTGAAGTGAGGTGACTTTAATCTGTCCAGGGTTTCACTGTGTCATAATCTATTTAAAAAATACTTTTAATGAAAGCAAGGCAAGACAAAGGAGATGAGAGGAGAGGAGACTAATTCACAATTTACAATTTACATATACACAATACAGATACACAATTTATGTATACACTTATTTTATCAAGTATTTCAAGAAGGTTTAACTTCTGCACGGTGTGAAAATTCTGAAGGTGTAAATCTGCATCTAAAATTTAGACTTATATTTTAACCAAGGTGAGGGAAGTAAAAATGTAATCTATATCGTTTAAATTCTTGTCAGTTTAGCCCATGATCTAATAATTCTGAGGACTATGTATTTACTCATCAAAATATCATTGCTAAAGGGGAAGAGTAGGCTTAGAGCCAGTCTTACAGACAGGAAGGCACTGGGCAATCAAATCAAAGTCCATTCTGGACCGCATCTTTCCCTTTACAATACATTGATTCTGACCAAAGCAAAGTTAGGTCTTGAGAAACCATAATTTTCTCTCCAGCAATACCATATTAACTTTATCTCACACCACATTATCACCTTTTTGCCCAGGGAAGATAGTGTTTACAAGTGTAGTCTTTATATCTCTAGGACTGTGTTGCTATATTGTCTAATATTTACTTCTATACTTCAACAGTATCACCCTGCTAAGTAGCTAGGCTGGATTCAGTCAACTACTGGCCAACAGCTTGGACTGAAAGGATTTAATTTTCTCCATTCAGCATAGTAGTATCAAAGAAGTATTTTACTTTTCCTTGAATATTGATACACTGGAATTCGTATCTGATCTGGATGTTCAAGGCTGGTCTCCTGGGCATTAATGCTTACAGTCACCTAAACAACCAGTTACCCATGCAGAACCATTCATGAACTATATCTACACAGCTGTATTAACAGTTCTGGGATTTCTGAGAGACTGGCTATAGTGCCTTGTTGACTTAACTGAAAAGCTGACTTGAATTTTAGTGGAATATCTTCCCTGTGATCACTGTAGACACTTACTTTATCATCATGTTTAGTAGAAGAATTTTCATCTATGCCCCTGATCAACTGTCTATTCACACTGGAACATAATCATAGACCTAGCAGCACCCAGTGAGTTGTTTTTCTACACAGTTCTACAAAGGTTTTCCAGCAGAACAATGATAGAGATGATAGATACAATGGACAGCCATCAGAACCTTTGTTAGTTTATAGCAAAGTGCAGCTGAGTAACACACAATCTTTGTGATTCACCTGATTTCAGGGAAATCTAGCACAGCTCAGATTTGGCATAAATTACCATGCCTTTGGAAGGTCCTAGAAACATATAAATGAGGCTTCAGTTTCTGACGGTGTGAATAGAAAAGCTATTTAAGGAAAACGCATGGACATGACCATGGTCTGCAGTCTATTCCCTTCATGCTCCTCCCATATCCACCACTGCTGTTCTCAGATATTAGGGAGTACACCTCTCCTAATAAATTTCACTCCCGTTAAGGATCTATTCTCTATCAAGGAAATATTTCACATATATACACAAAGCATATGTCTGTTTTTGACACCAAATTTACAAAAACAAAGGAGGTTAAGCCAGTTCAGAAGCAGGTTGTAGCTGGCTTCTTGAAGCTTGTTACCACTGTATTGATGGGACAGTGCCAGTTTCCAAAGGCTGCTTGTCCTTGGATATTGCTTTATACATCTTCTCAACTTATCCCTGATTATGAGCACGTCTCAGCTTGGCTGCCACTTCTTGAAGCACACCGAAGAGGTTTCTAAATAAAGTTATCAGCATTTCTACCCTTACCAGATCCCCTTTCTAGTTGTTAGCTTGCAGGGAAATACCAAATAGTAGTCTATTATAGTCTTTACAAGTGTATGATCCTTAAAATAACTATCATTAGAGTCCCTATAAATTGAAGGTAGTTGAATCCAGCGTTTAACCATGATCAATACTGCATCTGTAAGTAGCAACAGTTCTGTTACAATCACACTAAATGTAACAATAATAATAAAAAATGTAATTAAACCAAAAATATAGTCCTGTGGTAAGAGCAAGATCACCAAGAGAATGTTTATACATCATGTTTTCTAGGATGTGCAGTGAGGTGTGCTCCTGCTATTTCCTTGTCTCTGCTGTCAAGATTGTAGAGCTGCTGCTGTCCTTGTCCCTTTCTGCTTCTAGGCCAAAAATTAAATCAGTGCTGCACAGGCAATAAAGTGCTGAGTACCAGGGAACTAGTCAGGAGAAGATGAATTTTTTTGATTTGCAGAAAGCAAGGCCTGTTATTTTTAAGGCACAGATGTGAAATGTAAGATGGTTAGGAAAGTATTCAGAGGTGTTAACCAGAACTTGATTGTTATCTTCTCTAAGTACTTGTTTACTTGTGTTTTTTAAACAAACAGTTTTGACTTATCAGATGGTAAGATCACAGTGTTAAAAGTGTGATGGTAGCTTTTAATATGTATTGATAGAGATGGTAAACATTTTCTTGGTAGCACAAATGACCAAACCACATGCACTGAATTTCCAGTAGTTTTGACCATAACAACTTGTTACTTTACAATAACGGTCACCGGGAAGCCAGCAGCTGGCAGAAACCACACACTCACTTTTTTAAAACTTACTAATGAAGAAACAAAGACAACAGCCTTCTCCACCTAAGATAAGCTAATTTAATTGAGCTAGTAGAACAAAATCATCTATTTTGTTTTGGCCTATTAAGATAGATGTGATCTTGTGAGACATCATAAATATGAAGGAGGAAGTTTATTTCCTACACCAAAGAAATTACAAATAAATAAATCTTCTTAAAGCAGTGGAAATATGGTTATAACCTAAGGTGGGGAAGGTCAGTAACCTCTCTCACTGGAATAGTAAAAACTCAGTGGTAAACAGTGACCAAAACCCATCAATTATCAGATAGCTCCAATATTCTGTAGAAACCAGGTTCTCAATCAGTGCTTGGGAACCAGTCTTTATCCTTCAAATGAACTGGAGGATGAGGTAGAAACTTTCCTGTTTTTTAAACTGTTATATCTCTGTTCTCCACATTATTTTCTTGCTTTTAAGCATACTGTAGCTGAGATTTTGTTGCAAAATTATAAAACAATTATACTTACAAAGGCAGCTGGAATGTGAACTTTGCTACTTCATCCTATCTGTAATGTAATTCAAATGTTCTATAGGAAAAAAAAAAAAAGAGAGAGAGATGTTTGTGTACAAGCCAGTTACATTATGTAGGCCACAGGTAAACCAATAATACTACATAGGCCTCAGATTCTTATTTTTTGCAATATGGTTAGTGGAGGTAAGACAGTCCTCCCACCTTTACACTGAACAATGGCTTCCTAGGAGACTAGACCAGATGGTCCATAAGTCACAAGTTTCATATTCTGATGCTTAGTAATTAACTAAAGGATTTGCATGCTAAAGATGGCTTTCTAGAACTGTTGATCCACTTACTCATATTAAGCACAGCTGATACTTCCTTATAATGATGGGCTATTTCCACCTCCAAATTTTGTAGAAATTACTGAACTATTTCCAAATAGCCCAGCTCAATAATCAAAAAACCCACCTGTGTCAAAATGTTGGCTCCCTTATCAGCCTGGCTATTGCAGTGGTTGTGCAGCTGCAAAATCACAGCTTTCAAGAGGTGCTGGATCTCACATGTACTGTAGAACAGGCCTGCCCACAGGCACAGGTTTTTTCCATCTCTTTTCTCATATTAGATTTGTCAACATCCCACTATGTCTGTCTACAAAGTAGGGGAGCTCCCTTTTGTTTGATGTGAGCTGAACGCCCAAGGGCACTGAAGGGGTTAAGTGGAGGAAATTCTTGTCAACTTCAATAGAGAATCAGGCATTTTAAAGGATTTTCTGTAAGATGAACTCAGCATATCTGACATCAGAGCCACAATACATCACAGTGAAAGAGTAAAATTTTTACTTAAAGAATTTTTTATACTTTCAGAGCGGAAAATATTCAAATTGTGGTTTCACGCTAAAAATAAATTATTCCATTCACAGCCACCAACAGGTAGCTGAGGTTAGATCATACCACTGGTTTACTAATGACTATGAATTGCAGTATCTATAGAAATGACCAGAACTGAAGACAGTCTCTAAAATAAGTTTGATGAATCATTCTTGAAAAATGTTTTTCACGCCATAGTAAATAGGCTCAGCATAAATGTCTGCCACACAAAGATACTTTAAGTATTTTTTGAAAAATATAAAATCCTTTTCAATTTGTAAACTGAATTGATCAGTTTTCTTTCTTTTTGAAAGAGTTTCATTTTTTTTTATCACAAGTCTGGGAATGCTGAAGTGATCCCGGGATCCTAATGTTAAATGACTGAATTGGAAGCATTCCTTTTGTGCAAGCATCTTGAACACAGTAAATAATAGCTCTTAAAGTATTATAAGTAAAGAATTTGAACTGTCTTGAGTTATAGTGAAAGCCATTGTTCAACAAAAATGCAATAAGAAACAAAAGCTGATAAAATCTTTAGATTCTTGTTCTACTGTGTAACATGGTTTTTCTGTAAGTTATTAGGTCATATGCTCTGCTGGTATAAATCATCAGACTATCACTACCATTAACGGAGCCAGGTTGATTTGCCTTATTTGAGAATCTGGTCCCTGGTTAAATCGTTAAAAAAAATAATACCAAAACAAACAAACAAACAAACAAGACAAATTACAATAGCAGCAATCACTTTATCCAGTACTGGTACCTAATTTTCAGTGGAGGTATATTTTAATATTTCAAATCTCATATTAACTCATGATGTCAGTGGTGTGGCATTATGGCCACAAGACCAACAGACCCTAACAGATCCAAAGGAGACAAGGACGGTTGGGAAAGGAAGAAAGAACAAGACAGATGAAGAAAAGAACAGTGAAGATAAAGTAATAGGCAAGTAAATAAATGAAACACTCCATCAAGGATGCAGACCAAAACAGCAAAAAATCTTTTACTTGATATTTCATTTGATTCAAAAACATTTCACTTTTTTTTTTTTTTTTCTGTGTGTCTCTGCTGTTTCTTTGTCCCAGTAAATCTTACTGTAGTTACTGTAGCTCTCTGAAATGGGTACCCAATTACTCTTTGTCATTGCCAGGCAAAGCTTAGACTGCCTCCATTTTAAAAATAAAAACTAAAAAAAAAAACAAACAAAAAAAACAATACCATTCAAGTTGGCTGCCTGAGATGTCTGCATCACATGTTGACAATTCAGGTTTAAGCCTAAATTTAGAAATACACATTCTCTGCGTCTACTCATTTCCTGTACTATTACAGTCATTATTTCCTGGCCACTGCTGCTCACGACCATCACTCCTACAACTGTCTACCATCTGCACAGTATATTATTTTCCTTGAACCAGGATATAGGACACTTATAACAATATCATTTTATTTGTAGAACAATTGCAATCATAGAGAGGTACTGGTAAAACAATCATATTCATTAAAAAAAATTCATCTACTAATGTCTTTTGCTTTTCTGTACATGCTGAAAAATCATTCCACATTTAAAAAATCCTTTACTTTTAAAGAGTATGTAAAAAAAATATCATCATCAGTGTATGGTTCATATCGTATCAGTGTACTCATCTTCCCTTTTACCACTCGCCGTCTGACAATGTCTTCTCCTCAGGTAGTCCATAAACCCTAATGGGCTGAGAATATGCCTTTGAGTACATTTACTTATGAACTTATATCAACAGTAGTCAGGAACTGCAAAGGCCTTTGAAAGTTGCCTTCTTAAGATCAGCAATATGAAAAGCAGCATATTCATCACTCTATTCACACTGAAAGTACAGAGCGGAAAAAAGCTGTTTTGTTTGCTAGACCAACACACTATGCTTGGGAAACTTCAATATAAAAAGTGTAGAGCAGAGGTACTCCACTCTGTAGATGTGCTCTCTCACAGGTAGGGGGAAAAAGTGCCTTATGTGTTATCACACAGAAAGTAGGGGAGAATGCTATAGCAAAAGGTGGTACTTGAAAAGAAAAGTATTAGTAGCAGTGAGCATGATTATAGGAGGTTGTTTCTTTCCTTCCATTCCTCGTTTCTTCTACAGAAGATATAATTGTAATGTGAATATACATATACACAGAAGATATAATGTGTAATATAGAAATGTAACTGTGAAAATATTTTGCCCATCTTAATGGGCATCTTAGTTGAAAGCAGTGCTAGTGTGCACGGACAATTTTGTCTGAGAGTAGTTCACTGTAGTTTACTTAAAGCACGCTTTCACTCATTTAACTTCAGGTACTACTTGTAGCTGATTTAGTAATACTGTCACAAAACACTGTGCAGATACTCTTAGTATGAATAAGCCTATGTCAGTTAATCAAACTGTCAGCTAAACCAAACTAATACTCTAACTAGACTTTTTTTTTCAACAACTGAGCTGAACTGAATTCAGTATACAATAAATAAGTAAATAAATAAATTTAAAAGAATAATTAATAACACTGAGCTGAAACAAAAGGAGAAGAGTCTACACCCAAGCTTGTATCAGAACACGTCTGTCAGAAAAAGCCTAACAACTGTGCAGCACCATTAATGGAATTGATACCAAAATAGAACCCCTAAGCAAAATCTCAAAGATTGGTGCCGAAGGGAAGCAACTGCATAGACTCTACAGCAGTGGTACGAATAAATTATCTTACTTGTAGAGTAAGTTAAGTAGGATCAGAGCAAAGGTTAAAAATCCTAAAGTAAGTTGGCTATTCCTTGATTCAAAAGTGTGTCTCATGCAATTATAAACTTTTTCTATTCCCCTAGGCAGCTGGGATTTTCCCAGGATACCCATTCAAGTGCATGTTCAATCAGTACATATTCAGGAATTCACCTCTTGTCTATACAAAGTTTCAAGGGGGTCAAGGAGAATTTTGCCATTGCCTCCAGTGAGGCCAACAATTTCACCCACAAATCTCATAGCTGAAGTGAGGTCTTTCTATTAAAACTATGTGAAATATAAACAGCACAAATCCTGGACATATTTAATAAAATGAACAGGATATCTCTCCATATAACATTTTGTTTAATTTAATTATCAGCTTTAAATATAACAATAAAAACCAGCTGACTGTCCTGTTTTTCTGTAGCAGGGATTTTAAGGGATGAACTGTGATAGTCCTTTTCTCTCTAGTCACTTCCCCAAGACTGTGTGCACATATAAATATATTTTGCATATGTTTAAAATGGGATCTGTTCACTTTGTTTCCAAACTCAAATGTAATACTTGACACATTATTTTTTTCTCTATGAAAGCCTGCAAAATCACTCAGTAATCTTAAGGTTCCACAAACCACCCACTCTATAACCTGGGGGCTAAGGGAGCGTGAGGCTGAAAGGAAAAAGAACACTTTCCTCATCTTGTGGAAAGATGATGTTATAGTGATTATCCTTGGAGGAAACTATTTTGGGGACTGCTTTCTACAAGATGTATGTATCCGAAAGTGAGATATACTATCTTAATTTATTCTTGAAAAATCAATAAGTGCTGTGATGTATGAAAGCTTACAAGTTAATAAAAGATAAATACAAGAAAAAGATTTTTTTTTTTTACTGACTTCTGTCAGTAGCTACTTAAAAATAATTTTGAAAAAAAAGTAGAGATGACATTGCCCAAATCAAACAGATCAGAATACAGATTCAGCTTCAGTATAAAACTGAGATGGAAATTAGCAATGCAATTTTAAGTAGCTACACCACACTGGAACAAGAGCCTTTATCATCTTATCTTTGCAAAATTCTAACAAGATCTATTGCCAACTGCATGAATCTTTTGACAAAAAAATTGAATCATGATACTTCTGTGCAATTGAGTTAATATTTGGAAGAAAGATTGTGTCATCATCATTCATGAGGTCTGTCTGTAAGCTCTCTTAAGATGCAATCTGCATGAGGGATCTCCTTCCTCCTGGACAGCAAATAAATCAGAATGTTCCTGGGCACCATGTGCTGCGAAAGGACATGTCTATGGTAGATAAGTCCCTTAATGTCTAAAAGAGGGGAGGACCTGGTAAGATGACTTTTGGGAATGGGCCTGGAACTTTCTGACTTTTGAAATGGGCTGGGGAATAGAATACTTTTTGGCACATGTCTAACTCACACCAGAGAAAGTCTTAACCCTTTACTAGTGTGGGCAATTGTAATCTGTTGTCCAAGAACTTTTCCACCTACTGTCTGATTTACTAGTACAGAGGCAGCCAGGGACACTGTTTCCCACTTTCAGACTGTGCTGTGATCGTATGTGTGCTGGTGAGTAAGGCTCAGGCAGTACTGATGTAAAGTTCACTTTTTATACCATTACACTTCCCCATCCCCCATCCATGTTTCAGAATACCTTAGACAGCCTTCTTCTTCCACTCAAGACAGAAGTGTTTGAGGAAAGCGCACCCCCCCACCACCTCCCAGATCTCCCTCTCAGAACTGCACTGGTACCTGTACATAACCCTCAAATGTAGCTGCATTATGGAATTCTCATATGCTGGTTTCAAAGTGTAAGCATGAGGCTTCTCCATATTAAAAAGTTACTATGGAATAAAAACTTGTACACCACAAACAACTGCATAGCCTCCCAAAGTTTTCTGTTTCCATCTGCAGAGCACAAGAGGTAGAAAACAGTAAAACTACTGTTAAAAAATACATTGCATTCAGTGAGTTCTCATTCTACAATACAAACCAGTTGCAGTTAGGTAAGTACCCAAAGTGCATTCTTGGTCCTTTAACTGCTTCACATAGTGTCAAACAAATCAGAAAATAATAATAACTAAAACAAACAAACAAATCCCTAACTCTATTGTCGCTGTGAATACAGTGAAACAAAATGTACGAACAAAATGACATAAAGCAAATAAATAAATAAATAAATAAATAAAATCATTTTTTTCTTCACAAAAGAAATGAAAGGGAAGAATAATTTTGTTTGCTTTGTACATTTGACAGTGTTTGTGGTACATCAACTTTTACATCTCTCTTACAAAATAACAAAAAATGATGTGCTTTAAGATCAGTAACTGACAAAAACTGTGCTGTACTGGAAGCTGACTTTCAGAACCACTCTTGGCCAAAATAAAATGGGGGCAGGGAGGGGGTAAGAATAAACAAACAAACAAACAAAAACAACAGCATAATTTGATTCAGGCTGATATGTCTTGTGTTGAGGCTCAGATTCTCAAAGTTAAACTTCTACTCACAATACTGATTTGCAGCTGGTGCCTTCTCTTTGTAACATATCTCAGGTGCATCCAGGGCTTTTGTCGTTATGCTGTAGGCTTGGAGGAAGGCAGAACTACAATGATTACAAAATTCCTTCCTTTTTTTTTTTTTTTTTTTTTTTTTTTTTTTTTTCTAACTGGGGATGGGGGGAGGAAGTTTTTCCCAAAGAAACTTGGGTTATGTAGTATCCAAAAGGCCCACTGCCTCTTCCAAGGTGAAAATTACCAAACCCTCAACCTGTTTCAAATGAAATCCATGCTATCCACACCTAAAGTAGGAGTGTCTGCTTTCTTGACAATGCCGATGACAGAGGAACAGTAATTAGTAATTTTTTTGTTTTGTTTTTAATGGTAGTAAGACCTCTATTTCCATCATCTGAAGCACAGCACCAGTAAAATACAATGAAGGGGAACTACGTAAGGACACATAAAGTATTTTCTAGACATAAGAGTCATACTACAGAAATGAAAATAGGATGTTAGCTGGAACTGTGGATTTCAACGTCATATGAATGGAAAAACACTTGATATCTCTCTAAAATGCAGGACAAATGCAGCTAGGTAATCATTTTTTCCACCTTGTCTTAAAGTTTAAGAAGCAGAATGCTAATGAGAAAAGCACGCTGCACCCTCTTTTTTCACCTTTTGTCCCTATAAGTGGCAGTAAACCCTTATTTATTAAGGTGAGAAAAGGTCAAGGGGAGGGACAGGGACCAAGAGGAAGAAATACCATGAAAAAGAATTAAGACTTACACACACAGGGTCTCTTTGGTATTTTTGGATAGAAGAAACACTATGTATGTGCATACAGTTTTCATATCTGTCATTACTTCAATGACACATCATTTTTTATTTATAACATTCCTGTTCTAAATCAGGTTGTACAAAATTACACATTTTTTAATTTTTAAAAATAATGTTCACTGCTCATTTTTACACACACACACACACACACACACACACACACACACAAAAGCAAAAAAGCAAAGGAACCAGAGTACTTCTATTAGTAAGGATTTGATGTGCTTTTTCACCATTTAGACTATCCATGACCCTAACTTGCAATTAATGTATTTAACATGAGTCAATACGCTGCTGCCATTTTCAGTAAGAAATCTATTCAAATCCTATTCGTACAGACATTACTCAATCAAGCATGCTCTCATATTCAGCCAATTTCTTACCGGGTCTATGCTCCAGTGACTGATTGAGAAATTAAGTCTCAGCAAATGAGATCATTATTACTCCCTGTACCTGCACCCATCTAGGAACATCTGAGACAAGACAGACTGTTCAATTACGTCTTCCTTAACAGTTAATTCCTAAAAATAATTGAATGTTCCACTGCAGTACAGAGATGCATTCTATTATCTCCCTGTCCTTTAAGAATAAGCCTTAAGATTTCACTCAACACAAAACTGAATTACTTTGTATTTTTCCAAAATGAAAATTGTAGCAGGCAATGTTGTGCATAACAAAAAAAAAAAAAAAAAAAAAAAAAAAAAGTAAATCATAGATGGTGCAGGAAGTAAATGATCAGTATTCTGTTACTGTCAAGTCACTTCCACTTCAGAAGAGTTGATGGTTTGGTAAGAAACTATAACAGACCTCTGGAATTAATCTTCCTGACCACATAACTACTGCACTTCTTCATTAGAAGAATTTTGGCTTTTGAAGACTGATTTGGTAACTCACTTAAATATGGAAATACTCACCTGAATATTATCTCAAATCCTTGAAGAACACATTTTATTTCCATCTAAAGTACTATACCTTTTTATTTTCCACTTGAATCAAAGTTTCTTTTTCCTTTTTACTGCTATGATCACTATCTCAAAAAAGAAATTATAATCAAGCCTCAAACCATTAAAGAGCAAAATAAAAAATTTGCTTGAGGATATTAATAAAGACATTCCTAAGTTACTGTACAAGCAAATATCATGTATTTATTTGTAGCTCACAGCTCACACCATATGGAAAAATAATTTGTGAAAAGCTATTTGTTTCTATTATTACTATAGTCAACTGTCAATCCAATCCTAAGAGTCTCTGAGCAAACATTACAATGGCATCAGAATTCATAAGAAATTTGCAGATCAAAACACTAAAGCAACAACACAACAAATGGAGCAGTAAGAAGGGTTTTCCCCTCTCTCTTGGCTTAAGCAGTTCTCTAAAATCAAAGTTTTATAGGGTGTATATCTGGCATGACTTTTGTTGTTATCCTCAAAACCTGTGTACAGAAAATTTTCCTTCCATAGACCTAGACTTTCCTATCTCAAAGGACAAAGTAGGTATGCTTTAATAACATTACCCCAATCCACTTGAAAAGCCTTCTTAATTCTTACTAAAACAATCTAAACTATTTAAGGAAACATTTTGGTTTTATTTGGAACAGTAAACCTTATCTAATGAAGTGCAATACTAGTATGTTAACTGACATACACAAGCCAATTTTTAAGAGTCTACTGCAAACACACTGATTTATACTAACAGAAGCCTGAACCCCAGCACACTGTGTAGGCCAATATGCCCCGCCGAATGCCATCCCCCTGCATACATCCTCACTCCTAGGCAACATACCATACAGCTCAATTCACTTTAGCATGCTTACCTGTGGAGCAGAATCCAATAGTTATCCCCACTAAAAATCAAATGGAACGTGACAATGTCAATGCCAGCTTCCAATTTCACCATCAACAGGAAGATGGTTTTCCCTTCACCTTTGAACATGTCTACCTGGTTAAAACATTCCTTAATACATAAAGAAAACCCTACAATTGCAATCTAACTGGACTTACAGTTACACTTCTCTTGACTATTACACTGCTCAGCCATGCTACGGTTTGACAGTTTTCCTTCAGCTTTCCTTAGACTTGGAGAAAAACACTGAAAAAATAGGGCTCAACTTCAGTATTGTCAAGTTCATTAATACAATGAAAAGATTGGATTTACTGAGCTCTAAACAACAGTATTGTTGTGGTTTCAAAATATAGCTTTAAGGTTAAAGATTCCCCCAATGACTGGAATATTTGATTATTCTCAGGTTTGTTTTCAATCATGGTATTGTTGCAAGACTAACCAAAGACTGTTTAGATATAACTATCATAATCTTGAATTAGAACAGAGAGATTACCACTCTTTTGGTATTTAAGAACAAAATTCCTAAAGATTTTAATAAATTTAAAATATGTTTATCAGCATCCAAATATCTCACATATGCCCCAACATTCAGCTACAATATATTGATGAGCTTTAAAAACTGACAAATGACTCCACATAACATAAGCTACCTTCTTCCTGACAAATTCCATTCAGGAAGTTCTGCTCCTCTTCGTCTACTGAAATATCCAGGAAGTTTGTGCAGAAAGGAAAGAAAACTAGCTTGTATTTTTCACTAGAGGAAAAAAAAAGGGGGGGGGGAGGGGGGGAGGGGAAGAGAGAAAGAGAACAAGGCCCATGTATCAGCTATTTTTGTTTTGCAAACTAGTGAGGACTTGCACTTTTTAATTTCAGTTGATGACTGATAAGTGATACACACAAACATGGGTGTAAGATTTTTGCGTACTGCAAACCTATGAAAATTAGACCAAGCACCAGATCATAGATTAAAAATTAGGGGCAAAAAAAAAAAAAGAAAAAAAAAAGATGTAACGTTTACTCTGTGCTCTGGTTTTCAGCTTTTAGTGAGCTCCTAATTTATTAGTTATAACTTGTTTTTGTTGGAGAGGGTTCAGAAAAGGTTGTGAGATTTTTCTAAGTGTCAGCTTAAAAATACTTACAACTATTTCTTAAATGCCAGCTTAATAAATGTATAAATAAAATTCAACATTAAGACCTCTGAACTTGGAGAGACATGCTCAGAACAGGAAATGATAGTTTGTTAATAAAGAAAGGTAAATCATTCTCTAGACTTCCGGTGGGAAACTTGGCAGCGAAAGGATTCTGACCTCAGTGGAAGGTAACTGCCACAAATGACAAATCTAGCAACTTCCTTCATACAAGTGAGGCAAATGTTTGACACGAGGCTGGACTACGTTCACATCTATCATTCCCTGTGGCATATTCTTCTGCTTTTAACAAATAATCCTGCAAGCTTTTTGCACTGATGGTATCAATCTTCCCCTTTTTTTCCCCTCTCTCTGAGTAAAGCTGTGCAAGCCTAACATTTTTTGTGAATGATTACTTATTTCCTATCTGAAGCACAAAAGCTCATCACTTACAAAATAGGTCAACCTTTCAGTGCCCATTATTGCCAGTCTGGAATGAATCAATGCATTTTCCTATGTTCATTTTCCTTTTCAGATGCAGGACCAGCATATGTGACACTTGTGTAAAGGAAGTGAAAATCTGAGTTACATTCAGGTGAAGCAGTAAACTAAAAAGCAAAAGTACACTTAAAAGTTCTATTTTGATTTTCCAGCTGGTCCGATTAGACTCATCGTAGCTTTATTACTTCAAAGTCTGCAATTTAAAGTACTTTTTTTCCCAACTCAAAACAATAAATGAGGGAAAAAATGACAAGTAGCCCAGTTTAATTTCAAACGTTAATATATTTTCTATTTTATAGTGAACATATGCATCGTTCACCCCTTATTTGCAGCAACTATGACATCCTCATAAAAGGGGTGACACTTGTAAGATGCCTCTTAAAATAAATATTTCTTTTTATAAAATAATAAAACTTCAAATAAATATTCTTTACACTAAACAATATGTTGAAAAAATTAGAAAATAAAGGCTGAATTTTACTGTAACTGTACAATATACAAGAAGTCCAAAGGGAAATCAGAGTCTTGTAATAGAAGGTTTCCGTAAGACAAAATACAATCTAAAAACATACTGATTGATTCACATTCTTCCGAATGTACAACATATTAGTATAATATTTTGTGACTGTGCCATGTCTTATGACACCACTTATTTTTCACAGTTGAAAATATTATTGTATATACAAAAATATAGCACATTATCTCTGGCAGAAAACAATGAAAAAAGGGAGTCATTTGCTAATTTACAAATTTTGCAAGTACTATTCACAAACCATGGAGTTACCTAGGAGTGTCTGTGTTGCTTTAGCTTATGCAATATGTGGGTCACGATGTACTGCATCCCCTTTTTTATTCTGCATCCCACTAGCTGGATTCTAACAAGCCTATCAATTAAGATGGCACACAGAGAAAAGCGTGTCACTGCAAACAGCAAAGTGTACCCCCAACCCTTCTACTACAGTGCCAAGACCATAGCTGCTTAGTTGGTTGCATATATGTTAAAATAATCCTTATTACTCGATTATTTCTGATTAGTGATGCTATGTTGGCTTTTCAAAGTTCCTGGGGGGGACACTGGGAACTTTGCAGCAAACCGTGTTGGAGTGTTTACAGCGGCACCCAGGCCGATTGACCCGGTCGTAACAGCCCTGGCACAACTTAAGGCAACCCTTGGCTGGCAGGTAACACCACAAGCAAGGCAGGAAGAGGGACACCACACCCATGGCTGACCACCTAGTGCAGCAGTGCGACTGACTGCAAGAGCAGGGGTTGTCAGCGCAGTTGTCCTCATCATCGTTGGAGCAGTGATAGAAGAGGCCCTTCACACAGCAGACACAAGTCCCGTAATCGACCACGTTTTGGGCTGAGCAAAGACACTGTTTGTCACAGATCCAACACGATGGGAGGGTCCTTGGATACGTGCACTCCTTGCACTTGCACTTCCCACAGTCCTCACACCTGTAGCTGTGTGCTCCCAAGTCTTCTTTGCTCAGCGGCTTCAGCTCGCTTGACTTGAGCTCAGACTTGGGCTGCATGCGGACTATCCCGTCAGCAACTGGCCCTGAAGATGATCCTAGAAGTCTTTGTTCAGAGGAATTACTGCTCGTACTTGTCCTTGTACTGCTCC